>NW_027139361.1:157471-286645 GCF_035084215.1 Heptranchias perlo
TCCCTGTAAATCCCCGTCCCACACACACTCTCCCCCCTCCCTGTAAATCTCCGTCCCACACACTCTCCCCCCTCCCTGTAAATCCGTGTCCCACACACTCTCCCCCTCCCTGTAAATCTCCGTCCCACACACTCTCCCCCCTCCCTGTAAATCCCCGTCCCACACACTCTCCCCCCCTCCCTGTAAATCTCCGTCCCACACACTCTCCCCCCCCTCCTGTAAATCCCCGTCCCACACACTCTCCCCCCTCCCTGTAAATCCCGTCCCACACACTCTCCCCCCTCCCTGTAAATCCCCGTCCCACACACTCTCCCCCCTCCCTGTAAATCCCCGTCCCACACACTCTCCCCCCCCTCCCTGTAAATCCCCGTCCCACACACTCTCCCCCCTCCCTGTAAATCCCCGTCCCACACACACTCTCCCCCCTCCCTGTAAATCCCCGTCCCACACTCTCCCCCCTTCCCTGTAAATCCCCGTCCCACACACTCTCCCCCCCTCCCTGTAAATCTCCGTCCCACACACTCTCCCCCCTCCCTGTAAATCTCCGTCCCACACACTCTCCCCCCTCCCTGTAAATCCGTGTCCCACACACTCTCCCCCCTCCCTGTAAATCCCGTGTCCCACACACTCTCCCCCCTCCCTGTAAATCTCCTGTCCCACACACTCTCCCCCCTCCCTGTAAATCTCCGTCCCACACACACTCTCCCCCCTCCCTGTAAATCCCCGTCCCACACACTCTCCCCCCTCCCTGTAAATCCCCGTCCCACACACTCTCCCCCCCTCCCTGTAAATCTCCGTCCCACACACTCTCCCCCCCTCCCTGTAAATCCGTGTCCCACACACTCTCCCCCCTCCCTGTAAATCTCCGTCCCACACACTCTCCCCCCTCCCTGTAAATCCCCGTCCCACACACTCTCCCCCCTCCCTGTAAATCCGTGTCCCACACACTCTCCCCCCTCCCTGTAAATCTCCGTCCCACACACTCTCCCCCCTCCCTGTAAATCCCGTGTCCCACACACTCTCCCCTCCCCTCCCTGTAAATCCGTGTCCCACACACTCTCCCCCCTCCCTGTAAATCCCCGTCCCACACACTCTCCCCCCTCCCTGTAAATCCCCGTCCCACACACTCTCCCCCCTCCCTGTAAATCCGTGTCCCACACACTCTCTCCCCCCTCCCTGTAAATCCCCGTCCCACACACTCTCCCCCCCTCCCTGTAAATCTCCGTCTCACACACTCTCCCCCCCTCCCTGTAAATCTCGTCCCACACACTCTCCCCCCTCCCTGTAAATCTCCGTCCCACACACTCTCCCCCCTCCCTGTAAATCCGTGTCCCACACACTCTCCCCCCCTCCCTGTAAATCCCCGTCCCACACACTCTCTCCCCCTCCTGTAAATCCCCGTCCCACACACTCTCCCCCCCTCCCTGTAAATCTCCGTCCCACACACTCTCCCCCCTCCCTGTAAATCCCCGTCCCACACACTCTCCCCCCTCCCTGTAAATCCCCGTCCCACACACTCTCCCCCCTCACTGTAAATCTCCGTCCCACACACTCTCCCCCCTCCCTGTAAATCTCCGTCCCACACACTCTCCCCCCTCCCTGTAAATCCCCGTCCCACACACTCTCCCCCCTCCCTGTAAATCCCCGTCCCACACACTCTCCCCCTCACTGTAAATCTCCGTCCCACACACTCTCCCCCCTCACTGTAAATCCCCGTCCCACACACTCTCCCCCCCTCCCTGTAAATCCCCGTCCCACACACTCTCCCCCCTCCCTGTAAATCCCCGTCCCACACACTCTCCCCCCCTCCCTGTAAATCCGTGTCCCACACACTCTCCCCCCTCCCTGTAAATCTCCGTCCCACACACTCTCCCCCCTCCCTGTAAATCCCCGTCCCACACACTCTCCCCCCTCCCTGTAAATCCGTGTCCCACACACTCTCCCCCCTCCCTGTAAATCTCCGTCCCACACACTCTCCCCCCTCCCTGTAAATCCCCGTCCCACACACTCTCCCCCCTCCCTGTAAATCTCCGTCCTCACACACTCTCCCCCCCTCCCTGTAAATCTCCGTCCCACACACTCTCCCCCCTCCCTGTAAATCCCCGTCCCACACACTCTCCCCCCTCCCTGTAAATCCGTGTCCCACACACTCTCCCCCCTCCCTGTAAATCCCCGTCCCACACACTCTCCCCCCTCCCTGTAAATCCCCGTCCCACACACTCTCCCCCCCTCCCTGTAAATCCCCGTCCCACACACTCTCCCCCCTCCCTGTAAATCTCCGTCCCACACACTCTCCCCCCTCCCTGTAAATCTCCGTCCCACACACTCTCCCCCCCTCCCTGTAAATCCTCCGTCTCCACACACTCTCTCCCCCCTCCCTGTAAATCCCCGTCCCACACACTCTCCCCCCTCCCTGTAAATCCCCGTCCCACACACTCTCCCCCCCTCCCTGTAAATCCCCGTCCCACACACTCTCCCCCCTCCCTGTAAATCCCCGTCCCACACACTCTCCCCCCCTCCCTGTAAATCCCCGTCCCACACACTCTCCCCCCCTCCCTGTAAATCCGTCCGTCCCACACACTCTCCCCCCCTCCCTGTAAATCTCCGTCCCACACACTCTCCCCCCTCTCCCTGTAAATCCTCCGTCCCACACACTCTCCCCCCTCCCTGTAAATCCCGTGTCCCACACACTCTCCCCCCCTCCCTGTAAATCTCCGTCCCACACACTCTCCCCCCTCCCTGTAAATCCGTGTCCCACACACTCTCCCCCCCTCCCTGTAAATCCGTGTCCCACACACTCTCCCCCCCTCCCTGTAAATCCGTGTCCCACACACTCTCCCCCCCTCCCTGTAAATCCCCGTCCCACACACTCTCCTCCCCCCTCCCTGTAAATCTCTGTCCCACACACTCCTCCCCCCCCTCCCTGTAAATCTCCGTCCCACACACTCTCCCCCCTCCCTGTAAATCTCCGTCCCACACACTCTCTCCCCCCTCCCTGTAAATCCCCGTCCCACACACTCTCCCCCCCTCCCTGTAAATCCCCGTCCCACACACACTCTCCCCCCTCCCTGTAAATCCCCGTCCCACACACTCTCCCCCCTCCCTGTAAATCCCCGTCCCACACACTCTCCCCCCTCCCTGTAAATCTCCGTCCCACACACTCTCCCCCCCTCCCTGTAAATCCGTGTCCCACACACTCTCCCCCCTCCCTGTAAATCCGTGTCCCACACACTCTCCCCCCCCTCCCTGTAAATCCCCGTCCCACACACTCTCCCCCCCTCCCTGTAAATCTCCGTCCCACACACTCTCCCCCCTCCCTGTAAATCCCCGTCCCACACACTCTCTCTCCCCCCTCCCTGTAAATCCCCGTCCCACACACTCTCCCCCCTCCCTGTAAATCCCCGTCCCCACACACTCTCCCCCCCTCCCTGTAAATCTCCGTCCCACACACTCTCCCCCCCTCCCTGTAAATCCCCGTCCCACAACACTCTCCCCCCTCCCTGTAAATCTCTGTCCCACACACTCTCTCCCCCCCTCCCTGTAAATCTCCGTCCCACACACTCTCCCCCCTCCCTGTAAATCCCCGTCCCACACACTCTCCCCCCTCCCTGTAAATCTCCGTCCCACACACTCTCCCCCCCTCCCTGTAAATCCCCGTCCCACACACTCTCCCCCCCTCCCTGTAAATCCCCGTCCCACACACTCTCCCCCCTCCCTGTAAATCTCCGTCCCACACACTCTCCCCCCCTCCCTGTAAATCCCCGTCCCACACACTCTCCCCCCTCCCTGTAAATCTCCGTCCCACACACTCTCCCCCCTCCCTGTAAATCCGTGTCCCACACACTCTCCCCCCTCCCTGTAAATCCCCGTCCCCACACACTCTCCCCCCTCCCTGTAAATCCCCGTCCCACACACTCTCCCCCCTCCCTGTAAATCCGTGTCCCACACACTCTCCCCCCTCCCTGTAAATCCCGTGTCCCACACACTCTCCCCCCTCCCTGTAAATCCCCGTCCCACACACTCTCCCCCCCTCCCTGTAAATCCCGTGTCCCACACACTCTCCCCCCTCCCTGTAAATCTCCGTCCCACACACTCTCCCCCCTCCCTGTAAATCCCCGTCCCACACACTCTCCCCCCCTCCCTGTAAATCCGTGTCCCACACACTCTCCCCCCTCCCTGTAAATCTCCGTCCCACACACTCTCCCCCCTCCCTGTAAATCTCTGTCCCACACACTCTCCCCCCTCCCTGTAAATCCGTGTCCCACACACTCTCCCCCCTCCCTGTAAATCCCCGTCCCACACACTCTCCCCCCTCCCTGTAAATCCGTGTCCCACACACTCTCCCCCCTCCCTGTAAATCCCCGTCCCACACACTCTCCCCCCTCCCTGTAAATCCGTGTCCCACACACTCTCCCCCCCTCCCTGTAAATCCCCGTCCCACACACTCTCCCCCCTCCCTGTAAATCCCCGTCCCACACACTCTCCCCCCCTCCCTGTAAATCCCCGTCCCACACACTCTCCCCCCTCCCTGTAAATCCGTGTCCCACACACTCTCCCCCCTCCCTGTAAATCCGTGTCCCACACACTCTCCCCCCTCCCTGTAAATCCCCGTCCCACACACTCTCCCCCCTCCCTGTAAATCTCCGTCCCACACACTCTCCCCCCTCCCTGTAAATCTCTGTCCCACACACTCTCCCCCCTCCCTGTAAATCCCCGTCCCACACACTCTCCCCCCTCCCTGTAAATCCCCGTCCCACACACTCTCCCCCCCTCCCTGTAAATCTCCGTCCCACACACTCTCCCCCCTCCCTGTAAATCTCCTGTCCCACACACTCTCCCCCCCTCCCTGTAAATCTCTGTCCCACACACTCTCCCCCCTCCCTGTAAATCCCCGTCCCACACACTCTCCCCCCTCCCTGTAAATCCGTGTCCCACACACTCTCCCCCTCCCTGTAAATCTCCGTCCCACACACTCTCCCCCCTCCCTGTAAATCCGTGTCCCACACACTCTCCCCCCTCCCTGTAAATCTCCGACCCACACACTCTCCCCCCTCCCTGTAAATCCCCGTCCCACACACTCTCCCCCTCCCTGTAAATCCCCGTCCCACACACTCTCCCCCCCTCCCTGTAAATCCCCGTCCCACACACTCTCCACCCTCCCTGTAAATCCGTGTCCCACACACTCTCCCCCCTCCCTGTAAATCCCCGTCCCACACACTCTCCCCCCTCCCTGTAAATCCGTGTCCCACACACTCTCCCCCCTCCCTGTAAATCCGTGTCCCACACACTCTCCCCCCTCCCTGTAAATCCCCGTCCCACACACTCTCCCCCCTCCCTGTAAATCCCCGTCCCACACACTCTCCCCCCTCCCTGTAAATCCCCGTCCCACACACTCTCCCCCCCTCCCTGTAAATCCGTGTCCCACACACTCTCCCCCCTCCCTGTAAATCCCCGTCCCACACACTCTCCCCCCTCCCTGTAAATCCCCGTCCCACACACTCTCCCCCCTCCCTGTAAATCTCTGTCCCACACACTCTCCCCCCTCCCTGTAAATCCGTGTCCCACACACTCTCCCCCCTCCCTGTAAATCCGTGTCCCACACACTCTCCCCCCTCCCTGTAAATCCCCGTCCCACACACTCTCCCCCCTCCCTGTAAATCCCCGTCCCACACACTCTCCCCCCTCCCTGTAAATCCCCGTCCCACACACTCTCCCCCCTCCCTGTAAATCCCCGTCCCACACACTCTCCCCCCTCCCTGTAAATCCGTGTCCCACACACTCTCCCCCCTCCCTGTAAATCCCCGTCCCACACACTCTCCCCCCTCCCTGTAAATCCCCAGTCCCACACACTCTCCCCCCCTCCCTGTAAATCTCCGTCCCACACACTCTCCCCCCTCCCTGTAAATCCGTGTCCCACACACTCTCCCCCCCTCCCTGTAAATCCCCGTCCCACACACTCTCCCCCCTCCCTGTAAATCCCCGTCCCACACACTCTCCCCCCTCCCTGTAAATCCGTGTCCCACACACTCTCCCCCCTCCCTGTAAATCCCCGTCCCACACACTCTCCCCCCTCCCTGTAAATCCCCGTCCCACACACTCTCCCCCCTCCCTGTAAATCCGTGTCCCACACACTCTCCCCCCTCCCTGTAAATCTCCGTCCCACACACTCTCCCCCCTCCCTGTAAATCCGTGTCCCACACACTCTCCCCCCTCCCTGTAAATCCCCGTCCCACACACTCTCCCCCCTCCCTGTAAATCCGTGTCCCACACACTCTCCCCCCCTACCTGTAAATCCGTGTCCCACACACTCTCCCCCCTCCCTGTAAATCCGTGTCCCACACACTCTCCCCCCTCCCTGTAAATCCCCGTCCCACACACTCTCCCCCCCTCCCTGTAAATCTCCGTCCCACACACTCTCCCCCCTCCCTGTAAATCCCCGTCCCACACACTCTCCCCCCTCCCTGTAAATCCCCGTCCCACACACTCTCCCCCCTCCCTGTAAATCCGTGTCCCACACACTCTCCCCCCTCCCTGTAAATCCCCGTCCCACACACTCTCCCCCCTCCCTGTAAATCCCCGTCCCACACACTCTCCCCCCTCCCTGTAAATCCGTGTCCCACACACTCTCCCCCCTACCTGTAAATCTCCCGTCCCACACACTCTCCCCCCTCCCTGTAAATCCCCGTCCCACACACTCTCCCCCCTCCCTGTAAATCCCCGTCCCACACACTCTCCCCCCTCCCTGTAAATCCCCGTCCCACACACTCTCCCCCCCTCCCTGTAAATCCCCGTCCCACACACTCTCCCCCCTCCCTGTAAATCTCCGTGTCCCACACACTCTCCCCCCTCCCTGTAAATCCCCGTCCCACACACTCTCCCCCCTCCCTGTAAATCCCCGTCCCACACACTCTCCCCCCTCCCTGTAAATCCCCGTCCCACACACTCTCCCCCCTCCCTGTAAATCCCCGTCCCACACACTCTCCCCCCTCCCTGTAAATCCCCGTCCCACACACTCTCCCCCCTCCCTGTAAATCCCCGTACACTCTCCCCCCTCCCTGTAAATCCCCGTCCCACACACTCTCCCCCCTCCCTGTAAATCCGTGTCCCACACACTCTCCCCCCTCCCTGTAAATCCCGTCCACACACTCTCCCCCTCCCTGTAAATCCCGTCCCACACACCTCTCCCCCTCCCTGTAAATCTCCGTCCCACACACTCTCCCCCCTCCCTGTAAATCTCCGTCCCACACACTCTCCCCCTCCCTGTAAATCTCCGTCCCACACACTCTCCCCCTCCTGTAAATCCGTGTCCCACACACTCTCCCCCCTCACTGTAAATCCGGTCCCACACACTCTCCCCCTCCCTGTAAATCTCCGTCCCACACACTCTCCCCCCTCCCTGTAAATCTCCGTCCCACACACTCTCCCCCCTCCCTGTAAATCCGTGTCCCACACACTCTCCCCCTCACTGTAAATCCCCGTCCCACACACTCTCCCCCTCCCTGTAAATCTCCGTCCCACACACTCTCCCCCCTCCCTGTAAATCCCCGTCCCACACACTCTCCCCCCTCCCTGTAAATCCCCGTCCCACACACTCTCCCCCCTCCCTGTAAATCCGTGTCCCACACACTCTCCCCCCTCCCGGTAAATCCGTGTCCCACACACTCTCCCCCCTCCCTGTAAATCCCCGTCCCACACACTCTCCCCCTCCCTGTAAATCCCCGTCCCACACACTCTCCCCCCTCCCTGTAAATCTCCGTCCCACACACTCTCCCCCCTCCCTGTAAATCCCCGTCCCACACACTCTCCCCCCTCCCTGTAAATCCCCGTCCCACACACTCTCCCCCCTCCCTGTAAATCTCCGTCCCACACACTCTCCCCCCTCCCTGTAAATCCCCGTCCCACACACTCTCCCCCCTCCCTGTAAATCCGTGTCCCACACACTCTCCCCCCTCCCTGTAAATCCGTGTCCCACACACTCTCCCCCTCCCTGTAAATCCGTGTCCCACACACTCTCCCCCCCCCTGTAAATCTCCGTCCCACACACTCTCCCCCCTCCTGTAAATCCGGTCCCACACACTCTCCCCCCTCCCTGTAAATCTCCGTCCCACACACTCTCCCCCCTCCCTGTAAATCTCCGTCCCACACACTCTCCCCCTCCCTGTAAATCCGTGTCCACACACTCTCCCCCTCCCTGTAAATCTCGTGTCCCACACACTCTCCCCCCTCCCTGTAAATCCGTGTCCCACACACTCTCCCCCCTCCCTGTAAATCCGTGTCCCACACACTCTCCCCCCCCTCCCTGTAAATCCGCGTCCCACACACTCTCCCCCCTCCTGTAAATCCGGTCCCACACACTCTCCCCCCTCCCTGTAAATCCCGTCCCACACACTCTCCCCCCCTCCCTGTAAATCCGTGTCCCACACACTCTCCCCCTCCCTGTAAATCTCCGTCCCACACACTCTCCCCCCTCCCTGTAAATCTCCGTCCCACACACTCTCCCCCCTCCCTGTAAATCCGGTCCCACACACTCTCCCCCCTCCCTGTAAATCCGGTCCCACACACTCTCCCCCCTCCCTGTAAATCCGTGTCCCACACACTCTCCCCCCTCCCTGTAAATCCCCGTCCCACACACTCTCCCCCCTCCCTGTAAATCCCCGTCCCACACACTCTCCCCCCTCCCTGTAAATCTCGTCCCACACACTCTCCCCCCCTCCCTGTAAATCCGTGTCCCACACACTCTCCCCCCTCCCTGTAAATCCGTGTCCCACACACTCTCCCCCCTCCCTGTAAATCCCCGTCCCACACACTCTCCCCCCTCCCTGTAAATCCGTGTCCCACACACTCTCCCCCCTCCCTGTAAATCCGTGTCCCACACACTCTCCCCCCTCCCTGTAAATCCCCGTCCCACACACTCTCCCCCCTCCCTGTAAATCTCCGTCCCACACACTCTCCCCCCTCCCTGTAAATCCGTGTCCCACACACTCTCCCCCCTCCCTGTAAATCCGTGTCCCACACACTCTCCCCCCTCCCTGTAAATCCCGTCCCACACACTCTCCCCCCTCCCTGTAAATCTCCGTCCACACACTCTCCCCCCTCCCTGTAAATCCCCGTCCCACACACTCTCCCCCCTCCCTGTAAATCTCCGTCCCACACACTCTCCCCCCTCCCTGTAAATCCCGGTCCCACACACTCTCCCCCCTCCCTGTAAATCCGTGTCCCACACACTCTCCCCCTCCCTGTAAATCCGGTCCCACACACTCTCCCCCCTCCCTGTAAATCCCGTCCCACACACTCTCCCCCTCCCTGTAAATCTCCGTCCCACACACTCTCCCCCCTCCCTGTAAATCTCCGTCCCACACACTCTCCCCCCTCCCTGTAAATCCCGTCCCACACACTCTCCCCCCTCCCTGTAAATCCCGTCCCACACACTCTCCCCCCTCCCTGTAAATCCCCGTCCCACACACTCTCCCCCCTCCCTGTAAATCCCCGTCCCACACACTCTCCCCCCTCCCTGTAAATCTCCGTCCCACACACTCTCCCCCCTCCCTGTAAATCCGTGTCCCACACACTCTCCCCCCTCCCTGTAAATCCGTCCCACACACTCTCCCCCCTCCCTGTAAATCCCCGTCCCACACACTCTCCCCCCTCCCTGTAAATCCGTGTCCCACACACTCTCCCCCCTCCCTGTAAATCCGTGTCCCACACACTCTCCCCCCCTCCCTGTAAATCCCCGTCCCACACATTCTCCCCCCTCCCTGTAAATCCGTGTCCCACACACTCTCCCCCTCCCTGTAAATCCGTGTCCCACACACTCTCCCCCCTCCCTGTAAATCCGTGTCCCACACACTCTCCCCCCTCCCTGTAAATCTCCGTCCCACACACTCTCCCCCCTCCCTGTAAATCCGTGTCCCACACACTCTCCCCCCTCCCTGTAAATCTCCGTCCCACACACTCTCCTCCCCCCTCCCTGTAAATCCGTGTCCCACACACTCTCCCCCCTCCCTGTAAATCCGTGTCCCACACACTCTCCCTCCCCCCTGTGCTGAAATCGAAACCCATTACAAAATCTCCAACTTTATCCTGGCGCTCTGACTGTTCACACTCCCTGAAGGTGTTGACTCTGACTGGGTTCAGTTCTACACTCACTGGTTCCCCTCTCTCTCCTCCCTGAAGGTGCTGACTCTGACTGGGTTCAGTTCTACACTCACTGGTTCCCCTCTCTCTCCTCCCCTGAAGGTGTTGACTCTGACTGGGTTCAGTTCTACACTCACTGGTTCCCCTCTCTCTCCTCCCCTGAAGGTGCTGACTCTGACTGGGTTCAGTTCCACACTCACTGGTTCCTCTCTCTCCTCCCCTGAAGGTGCTGACTCTGACTGGGTTCAGTTCTACACTCACTGGTTCCTCTCTCTCTCCTCCCCTGAAGGTGCTGACTCTGACTGGGTTCAGTTCTACACTCACTGGTTCCTCTCTCTCCTCCCCTGAAGGTGCTGACTCTGACTGGGTTCAGTTCCACACTCACTGGTTCCCCTCTCTCTCCTCCCCTGAAGGTGCTGACTCTGACTGGGTTCAGTTCCACATTCACTGGTTCCCCTCTCTCTCCTCCCCTGAAGGTGCTGACTCTGACTGGGTTCAGTTCTACACTCACTGGTTCCCCTCTCTCTCCTCCCCTGAAGGTGCTGACTCTGACTGGGTTCAGTTCTACACTCACTTGTTCCCCTCTCTCTCCCTCCCCTGAAGGTGCTGACTCTGACTGGGTTCAGTTCCACATTCACTGGTTCCCCTCTCTCTCCTCCCCTGAAGGTGCTGACTCTGACTGGGTTCAGTTCTACACTCACTGGTTCCTCTCTCTCTCCTCCCCTGAAGGTGCTGACTCTGACTGGGTTCAGTTCTACACTCACTGGTTCCCCTCTCTCTCCTCCCCTGAAGGTGCTGACTCTGACTGGGTTCAGTTCCACACTCACTGGTTCCCCTCTCTCTCCTCCCCTGAAGGTGCTGACTCTGACTGGGTTCAGTTCTACACTCGCTGGTTCCCCTCTCTCTCCTCCCCTGAAGGTGTTGACTCTGACTGGGTTCAGTTCTGCACTCACTGGTTCCCCTCTCTCTCCTCCCCTGAAGGTACTGACTGACTGGGTTCAGTTCCACACTCACTGGTTCCCCTCTCTCTCCTCCCCTGAAGGTGCTGACTCTGACTGGGTTCAGTTCCACACTCACTGGTTCCCCTCTCTCTCCTCCCCTGAAGGTGCTGACTCTGACTGGGTTCAGTTCTACACTCACTGGTTCCTCTCTCTCCTCCCCTGAATGTGCTGACTCTGACTGGGTTCAGTTCTACACTCACTGGTTCCCCTCTCTCCCCTCCCCTGAAGGTGCTGACTCTGACTGGGTTCAGTTCGACACTCACTGGTTCCCCTCTCTCTCCTCCCCTGAAGGTGTTGACTCTGACTGGGTTCAGTTCCACACTCACTGGTTCCTCTCTCTCCTCCCCTGAAGGTACTGACTCTGACTGGGTTCAGTTCCACACTCACTGGTTCCCCTCTCTCCTCCCCTGAAGGTGCTGACTCTGACTGGGTTCAGTTCTACACTCACTGGTTCCTCTCTCTCTCCTCCCCTGAAGGTACTGACTCTGACTGGGTTCAGTTCCACACTCACTGGTTCCTCTCTCTCCTCCCCTGAAGGTACTGACTCTGACTGGGTTCAGTTCCACACTCACTGGTTCCTCTCTCTCCTCCCCTGAAGGTACTGACTCTGACTGGGTTCAGTTCTACACTCACTGGTTCCTCTCTCTCCTCCCCTGAAGGTGCTGACTCTGACTGGGTTCAGTTCTACACTCACTGGTTCCCCTCTCTCCTCCCCTGAAGGTGTTGACTCTGACTGGGTTCAGTTCCACACTCACTGGTTCCTCTCTCCCTCCCCTGAAGGTGTTGACTCTGACTGGGTTCAGTTCCACACTCACTGGTTCCTCTCTCTCCTCCCCTCAAGGTGCTGACTCTGACTGGGTTCAGTTCCACACTCACTGGTTCCTCTCTCTCCCTCCCCTGAAGGTGCTGACTCTGACTGGGTTCAGTTCTACACTCACTGGTTCCCCTCTCTCTCCTCCCCTGAAGGTGCTGACTCTGACTGGGTTCAGTTCCACACTCACTGGTTCCTCTCTCTCTCCTCCCCTGAAGGTGCTGACTCTGACTGGGTTCAGTTCCACATTCACTGGTTCCCCTCTCTCTCCTCCCCTGAAGGTGCTGACTCTGACTGGGTTCAGTTCCACATTCACTGGTTCCCCTCTCTCTCCTCCCCTGAAGGTGCTGACTCTGACTGGGTTCAGTTCCACACTCACTGGTTCCCCTCTCTCTCCTCCCCTGAAGGTGCTGACTCTGACTGGGTTCAGTTCCACATTCACTGGTTCCCCTCTCTCTCCTCCCCTGAAGGTGCTGACTCTGACTGGGTTCAGTTCCACACTCACTGGTTCCCCTCTCTCTCCTCCCCTGAAGGTACTGACTCTGACTGGGTTCAGTTCCACACTCACTGGTTCCCCTCTCTCTCCTCCCCTGAAGGTGCTGACTCTGACTGGGTTCAGTTCTACACTCACTGGTTCCTCTCTCTCTCCTCCCCTGAAGGTGCTGACTCTGACTGGGTTCAGTTCTACACTCACTGGTTCCCCTCTCTCTCCTCCCCTGAAGGTGCTGACTCTGACTGGGTTCAGTTCCACACTCACTGGTTCCCCTCTCTCTCCTCCCCTGAAGGTGCTGACTCTGACTGGGTTCAGTTCTACACTCACTGGTTCCCCTCTCTCTCCTCCCCTGAAGGTGTTGACTCTGACTGGGTTCAGTTCTACACTCACTGGTTCCCCTCTCTCTCCTCCCCTGAAGGTACTGACTCTGACTGGGTTCAGTTCCACATTCACTGGTTCCCCTCTCTCTCCTCCCCTGAAGGTGCTGACTCTGACTGGGTTCAGTTCCACACTCACTGGTTCCCCTCTCTCTCCTCCCCTGAAGGTGCTGACTCTGACTGGGTTCAGTTCTACACTCACTGGTTCCCCTCTCTCTCCTCCCCTGAAGGTGCTGACTCTGACTGGGTTCAGTTCTACACTCACTGGTTCCCCTCTCTCTCCTCCCCTGAAGGTGTTAACTCTGACTGGGTTCAGTTCCACACTCACTGGTTCCTCTCTCTCCTCCCCTGAAGGTACTGACTCTGACTGGGTTCAGTTCCACACTCACTGGTTCCCCTCTCTCCTCCCCTGAAGGTGCTGACTCTGACTGGGTTCAGTTCCACACTCACTGGTTCCCCTCTCTCTCCTCCCCTGAAGGTGCTGACTCTGACTGGGTTCAGTTCCACACTCACTGGTTCCCCTCTCTCCTCCCCTGAAGGTGCTGACTCTGACTGGGTTCAGTTCTACACTCACTGGTTCCTCTCTCTCTCCTCCCCTGAAGGTACTGACTCTGACTGGGTTCAGTTCCACACTCACTGGTTCCTCTCTCTCCTCCCCTGAAGGTACTGACTCTGACTGGGTTCAGTTCCACACTCACTGGTTCCTCTCTCTCCTCCCCTGAAGGTACTGACTCTGACTGGGTTCAGTTCTACACTCACTGGTTCCTCTCTCTCCTCCCCTGAAGGTGCTGACTCTGACTGGGTTCAGTTCTACACTCACTGGTTCCCCTCTCTCCTCCCCTGAAGGTGTTGACTCTGACTGGGTTCAGTTCCACACTCACTGGTTCCTCTCTCTCTCCTCCCCTGAAGGTGCTGACTCTGACTGGGTTCAGTTCCACACTCACTGGTTCCTCTCTCTCCTCCCCTCAAGGTGCTGACTCTGACTGGGTTCAGTTCCACACTCACTGGTTCCTCTCTCTCCCTCCCCTGAAGGTGCTGACTCTGACTGGGTTCAGTTCTACACTCACTGGTTCCCCTCTCTCTCCTCCCCTGAAGGTGCTGACTCTGACTGGGTTCAGTTCCACACTCACTGGTTCCCCTCTCTCCTCCCCTGAAGGTGTTGACTCTGACTGGGTTCAGTTCCACACTCACTGGTTCCCCTCTCTCCTCCCCTGAAGGTGTTGACTCTGACTGGGTTCAGTTCCACACTCACTGGTTCCCCTCTCTCCTCCCCTGAAGGTGTTGACTCTGACTGGGTTCAGTTCCACACTCACTGGTTCCCCTCTCTCCTCCCCTGAAGGTGTTGACTCTGACTGGGTTCAGTTCTACACTCACTGGTTCCTCTCTCTCTCCTCCCCTGAATGTACTGACTCTGACTGGGTTCAGTTCCACACTCACTGGTTCCCCTCTCTCCTCCCCTGAAGGTGTTGACTCTGACTGGGTTCAGTTCTGCACTCACTGGTTCCCCTCTCTCTCTCTCCTCCCCTGAAGGTGCTGACTCTGACTGGGTTCAGTTCTACACTCACTGGTTCCTCTCTCTCTCCTCCCCTGAAGGTGCTGACTCTGACTGGGTTCAGTTCTACACTCACTGGTTCCCCTCTCTCTCCTCCCCTGAAGGTGCTGACTCTGACTGGGTTCAGTTCTACACTCACTGGTTCCCCTCTCTCTCCTCCCCTGAAGGTGCTGACTCTGACTGGGTTCAGTTCTACACTCACTGGTTCCCCTCTCTCTCCTCCCCTGAAGGTGTTGACTCTGACTGGGTTCAGTTCCACACTCACTGGTTCCTCTCTCTCCTCCCCTCAAGGTGCTGACTTCGACTGGGTTCAGTTCTACACTCACTGGTTCCTCTCTCTCCCTCCCCTGAAGGTGCTGACTCTGACTGGGTTCAGTTCTACACTCACTGGTTCCTCTCTCTCCTCCCCTGAAGGTGCTGACTCTGACTGGGTTCAGTTCTACACTCACTGGTTCCCCTCTCTCCTCCCCTGAAGGTGTTGACTCTGACTGGGTTCAGTTCTACACTCACTGGTTCCCCCCTCTCTCCTCCCCTGAAGGTGTTGACTCTGACTGGGTTCAGTTCTACACTCACTGGTTCCCCTCTCTCTCCTCCCCTGAAGGTGCTGACTCTGACTGGGTTCAGTTCGACACTCACTGGTTCCCCTCTCTCTCCTCCCCTGAAGGTGCTGACTCTGACTGGGTTCAGTTCTACACTCACTGGTTCCCCTCTCTCTCCTCCCCTGAAGGTGCTGACTCTGACTGGGTTCAGTTCTACACTCACTGGTTCCCCTCTCTCTCCTCCCCTGAAGGTGCTGACTCTGACTGGGTTCAGTTCTACACTCACTGGTTCCCCTCTCTCCTCCCCTGAAGGTGTTGACTCTGACTGGGTTCAGTTCTACACTCACTGGTTCCTCTCTCTCCTCCCCTGAAGGTGCTGACTCTGACTGGGTTCAGTTCTACACTCACTGGTTCCCCTCTCTCTCCTCCCCTGAAGGTGCTGACTCTGACTGGGTTCAGTTCCACACTCACTGGTTCCCCTCTCTCTCCTCCCCTGAAGGTGCTGACTCTGACTGGGTTCAGTTCTACACTCACTGGTTCCTCTCTCCCTCCCCTGAAGGTGCTGACTCTGACTGGGTTCAGTTCTACACTCACTGGTTCCCCTCTCTCTCCTCCCCTGAAGGTGCTGACTCTGACTGGGTTCAGTTCTACACTCACTGGTTCCCCTCTCTCTCCTCCCCTGAAGGTGCTGACTCTGACTGGGTTCAGTTCTGCACTCACTGGTTCCCCTCTCTCTCCTCCCCTGAAGGTGCTGACTCTGACTGGGTTCAGTTCCATACTCACTGGTTCCCCTCTCTCTCCTCCCCTGAAGGTGCTGACTCTGACTGGGTTCAGTTCCACACTCACTGGTTCCCATCTCTCTCCTCCCCTGAAGGTGCTGACTCTGACTGGGTTCAGTTCTACACTCACTGGTTCCTCTCTCTCTCTCCTCCCCTGAAGGTGCTGACTCTGACTGGGTTCAGTTCTACACTCACTGGTTCCTCTCTCTCCTCCCTCTCCCTGAAGGTGCTGACTCTGACTGGGTTCAGTTCTGCACTCACTGGTTCCTCTCTCTCTCCTCCCCTGAAGGTGCTGACTCTGACTGGGTTCAGTTCCACACTCACTGGTTCCTCTCTCCCTCCCCTGAAGGTGCTGACTCTGACTGGGTTCAGTTCTACACTCACTGGTTCCCCTCTCTCTCCTCCCCTGAAGGTGCTGACTCTGACTGGGTTCAGTTCCGCACTCACTGGTTCCCCTCTCTCTCCTCCCCTGAAGGTGCTGACTCTGACTGGGTTCAGTTCCACACTCACTGGTTCCTCTCTCCCTCCCCTGAAGGTGCTGACTCTGACTGGGTTCAGTTCTACACTCACTGGTTCCCCTCTCTCTCTCTCCTCCCCTGAAGGTGCTGACTCTGACTGGGTTCAGTTCTACACTCACTGGTTCCCCTCTCTCTCCTCCCCTGAAGGTGCTGACTCTGACTGGGTTCAGTTCTACACTCACTGGTTCCCCTCTCTCTCCTCCCCTGAAGGTGCTGACTCTGACTGGGTTCAGTTCTACACTCACTGGTTCCCCTCTCTCTCTCTCCTCCCCTGAAGGTGCTGACTCTGACTGGGTTCAGTTCTACACTCACTGGTTCCCCTCTCTCTCCTCCCCTGAAGGTGCTGACTCTGACTGGGTTCAGTTCTACACTCACTGGTTCCCCTCTCTCTCCTCCCCTGAAGGTGCTGACTCTGACTGGGTTCAGTTCCACACTCACTGGTTCCTCGCTCCCTCCCCTGAAGGTGCTGACTCTGACTGGGTTCAGTTCTACACTCACTGGTTCCCCTCTCTCTCCTCCCCTGAAGGTGCTGACTCTGACTGGGTTCAGTTCTGCACTCACTGGTTCCCCTCTCTCTCCTCCCCTGAAGGTGCTGACTCTGACTGGGTTCAGTTCCACACTCACTGGTTCCCCTCTCTCTCCTCCCCTGAAGGTGCTGACTCTGACTGGGTTCAGTTCTACACTCACTGGTTCCTCTCTCTCTCTCCTCCCCTGAAGGTGCTGACTCTGACTGGGTTCAGTTCTACACTCACTGGTTCCCCTCTCTCTCCTCTCCTGAAGGTGCTGACTCTGACTGGGTTCAGTTCTACACTCACTGGTTCCTCTCTCTCTCCTCCCCTGAAGGTGCTGACTCTGACTGGGTTCAGTTCCACACTCACTGGTTCCCCTCTCTCTCCTCCCCTGAAGGTGCTGACTCTGACTGGGTTCAGTTCCACATTCACTGGTTCCCCTCTCTCTCCTCCCCTGAAGGTGCTGACTCTGACTGGGTTCAGTTCCACACTCACTGGTTCCCCTCTCTCTCCTCCCCTGAAGGTGCTGACTCTGACTGGGTTCAGTTCTACACTCACTGGTTCCCCTCTCTCTCCTCCCCTGAAGTTGCTGACTCTGACTGGGTTCAGTTCCACACTCACTGGTTCCTCTCTCTCTCCTCCCCTGAAGGTGCTGACTCTGACTGGGTTCAGTTCCACACTCACTGGTTCCCCTCTCTCTCCTCCCCTGAAGGTGCTGACTCTGACTGGGTTCAGTTCCACACTCACTGGTTCCCCTCTCCTCCCCTGAAGGTGCTGACTCTGACTGGGTTCAGTTCCACACTCACTGGTTCCCCTCTCTCTCCTCCCCTGAAGGTGCTGACTCTGACTGGGTTCAGTTCCACACTCACTGGTTCCCCTCTCTCCTCCCCTGAAGGTGCTGACTCTGACTGGGTTCAGTTCCACACTCTCTGGTTCCCCTCTCTCTCCCTCCCCTGAAGGTGTTGACTCTGACTGGGTTCAGTTCTACACTCACTGGTTCCCCTCTCTCTCCTCCCCTGAAGGTGCTGACTCTGACTGGGTTCAGTTCTACACTCACTGGTTCCCCTCTCTCCTCCCCTGAAGGTGCTGACTCTGACTGGGTTCAGTTCCACACTCTCTGGTTCCCCTCTCTCCTCCCCTGAAGGTGCTGACTCTGACTGGGTTCAGTTCTACACTCACTGGTTCCCCTCTCTCTCCTCCCCTGAAGGTACTGACTCTGACTGGGTTCAGTTCTACACTCACTGGTTCCCCTCTCTCTCCTCCCCTGAAGGTGCTGACTCTGACTGGGTTCAGTTCCACACTCACTGGTTCCTCTCTCTCTCCTCCCCTGAAGGTGCTGACTCCGACTGGGTTCAGTTCCACATTCACTGGTTCCCCTCTCTCTCCTCCCCTGAAGGTGCTGACTCTGACTGGGTTCAGTTCTACACTCACTGGTTCCCCTCTCTCCTCCCCTGAAGGTGCTGACTCTGACTGGGTTCAGTTCTACACTCACTGGTTCCCCTCTCTCTCCTCCCCTGAAGGTGCTGACTCTGACTGGGTTCAGTTCTACACTCACTGGTTCCCCTCCCTCTCTTTCCTCCCCTGAAGGTGCTGACTCTGACTGGGTTCAGTTCCGCACTCACTGGTTCCTCTCTCTCTCTCCTCCCCTGAAGGTGCTGACTCTGACTGAGTTCAGTTCCACACTCACTGGTTCCTCCCTCTCTCTCCTCCCCTGAAGGTGCTGACTCTGACTGGGTTCAGTTCTACACTCACTGGTTCCTCTCTCTCTCTCCTCCCCTGAAGGTGCTGACTCTGACTGGGTTCAGTTCTACACTCACTGGTTCCTCTCTCTCTCCTCCCCTGAAGGTGCTGACTCTGACTGGGTTCAGTTCTACACTCACTGGTTCCCCTCTCTCTCCCTCCCCTGAAAGTGCTGACTCTGACTGGGTTCAGTTCCGCACTCACTGGTTCCCCTCTCTCTCCTCCCCTGAAGGTGCTGACTCTGACTGGGTTCAGTTCTACACTCACTGGTTCCCCTCTCTCCTCCCCTGAAGGTGCTGACTCTGACTGGGTTCAGTTCTACACTCACTGGTTCCCCTCTCTCTCCTCCCCTGAAGGTGCTGACTCTGACTGGGTTCAGTTCTACACTCACTGGTTCCCCTCCCTCTCTTTCCTCCCCTGAAGGTGCTGACTCTGACTGGGTTCAGTTCCGCACTCACTGGTTCCTCTCTCTCTCTCCTCCCCTGAAGGTGCTGACTCTGACTGAGTTCAGTTCCACACTCACTGGTTCCTCCCTCTCTCTCCTCCCCTGAAGGTGCTGACTCTGACTGGGTTCAGTTCTACACTCACTGGTTCCTCTCTCTCTCTCCTCCCCTGAAGGTGCTGACTCTGACTGGGTTCAGTTCTACACTCACTGGTTCCTCTCTCTCCTCCCCTGAAAGTGCTGACTCTGACTGGGTTCAGTTCCGCACTCACTGGTTTCTCCTCCAGAAGGGATGAGGTCAGTGACGGTCTGAGATTTGATGGTGTGGTGTTCAGTGGTGAGGTCACGGTCCAGGGGGAGGTCGGAGGAGTTGTCTCTCTTTAAGGAAAGGGTTAATCAGACTAGCAGCAGAGTTTTGCAAACTGACTTGAAGTGATCTGATGAAGAATGCTGATATAATAATGTGAATGATTTGTATTTATATTGTCCTAAGTTTAACATTTAGCCTTTGTTTGTTAAACAGGGAAGTTTGATTCTAAAATTGTAATACAACAACGACAACTTGCATTCATATAGCGCCTTTAATGTAGTAAAACATACCAAGGCCCTTCACAGGAGCATAATCACACAAAATTTGACACTGAGCCACATAAGGAGATACTCGGACAGGTGACCAAAAGCTTGGTCAAAGAGGTAGGTTTTAAGGGGCGTTTTAAAGGAGGAGAGAGAGGTAGAGAGATGGAGAGGTTTAGGGAGGGAATTCCAGAGCTCAGGGCCCAGGCAGCTGAAGGCACGGCCCCAATGGAGGGACAACTAAAATCAGGGATGAACAAGAGGCCAGAATTGTTGGATCACAGAGATCTGGAGGAGGTTACAGAGATCTCGGAGGGTTGTAGGGCTGGAGGAGGTTACAGAGATCTCGGAGGGTTGTAGGGCTGGAGGAGGTTACAGAGATCTCGGAGGGTTGTAGGGCTGGAAGAGGTTACAGAGATCTCGGAGGGGTGTAGGGCTGGAGGAGGTTACAGAGATCTCGGAAGGGTGTAGGGCTGGAGGAGGTTACAGAGATCTCGGAGGGTCGTAGGGCTGGAGGAGGTTCCAGAGATAGGGAGGGTTGTAGGGCTGGAGGAGGTTACAGAGATCTCGGAGGGTTGTAGGGCTGGAGGAGGTTACAGAGATAGGGAGGGTTGTAGGGCTGGAGGAGGTTACAGAGATCTCGGAGGGTTGTGGGGCTGGAGGAGGTTACAGAGATCTCGGGGGGGTTGTAGGGCTGGAGGTGGTTACAGAGATCTCGGAGGGTTGTAGGGCTGGAGGAGGTTACAGAGATAGGGAGGGTTGTAGGGCTGGAGGAGGTTACAGAGATCTCGGAGGGTCGTAGGGCTGGAGGAGGTTACAGAGATCTCGGAGGGTTGTAGGGCTGGAGGAGGTTACAGAGATCTCGGGGGGTTGTAGGGCTTGAGGAGGTTACAGAGATCTCGGGGGGGTTGTAGGGCTGGAGGAGGTTACAGAGATCTCGGAGGGTTGTAGGGCTGGAGGAGGTTCCAGAGATCTCGGAGGGTTGTAGGGCTGGAAGAGGTTACAGAGATCTCGGAGGGTTGTAGGGCTGGAGGAGGTTGCAGAGATCTCGGAGGGTTGTAGGGCTGGAGGAGGTTACAGAGATCTCGGAGGGTTGTAGGGCTGGAGGAGGTTACAGAGATCTCGGAGGGTTGTAGGGCTGGAGGAGGTGACAGAGATCTCGGAGGGTTGTGGGGCTGGAGGAGGTTACAGAGATCTCGGAGGGTTGTAGGGCTGGAGGAGGTTACAGAGATCTCGGAGGGTTGTGGGGCTGGAGGAGGTTACAGAGATCTCGGAGGGGTGTAGGGCTGGAGGAGGTTCCAGAGATCTCGGAGGGTTGTAGGGCTGGAGGAGGTTACAGAGATCTCGGAGGGTTGTAGGGCTGGAGGAGGTTACAGTGATCGCGGAGGGGTGTAGGGCTGGAGGAGGTTACAGAGATCTCGGAGGGTTGTAGGGCTGGAGGAGGTTACAGAGATCTCGGAGGGTTGTAGGGCTGGAGGAGGTTACAGAGATCTCGGAGGGTTGTAGGGCTGGAGGAGGTTCCAGAGATCTCGGAGGGTTGTAGGGCTGGAGGAGGTTACAGAGATCTCTGAGGGTTGTGGGGCTGGAGGAGGTTACAGAGATCTCGGAGGGTTGTGGGGCTGGAGGAGGTTACAGAGATCTCGGAGGGTTGTAGGGCTGGAGGAGGTTACAGAGATCTCGGAGGGGTGTAGGGCTGGAGGAGGTTACAGAGATCTCGGGGGGGTTGTAGGGCTGGAGGAGGTTACAGAGATCTCGGAGGGTCGTAGGGCTGGAGGAGGTTACAGAGATCTCGGGGGGTTGTCGGGCTGGAGGAGGTTACAGAGATCTCGGAGGGTTGTAGGGCTGGAGGAGGTTACAGAGATCTCGGGGGGTTGTAGGGCTGGAGGAGGTTACAGAGATCTCGGGGGGTTGTCGGGCTGGAGGAGGTTACAGAGATCTCGGAGGGTTGTAGGGCTGGAGGAGGTTACAGAGATCTCGGGGGGGTTGTAGGGCTGGAGGAGGTTACAGAGATCTCGGGGGGGTTGTAGGGCTGGAGGAGGTTACAGAGATCTCGGAGGGTTGTAGGGCTGGAGGAGGTTACAGAGATAGGGAGGGTTGTAGGGCTGGAGGAGGTTACAGAGATCTCGGGGGGTTGTCGGGCTGGAGGAGGTTACAGAGATCTCGGAGGGTTGTAGGGCTGGAGGAGGTTACAGAGATCTCGGAGGGTTGTAGGGCTGGAGGAGGTTACAGAGATCTCGGGGGGTTGTAGGGCTGGAGGAGGTTCCAGAGATCTCGGAGGGTTGTAGGGCTGGAGGAGGTTACAGAGATCTCGGGGGGTCGTAGGGCTGGAGGATGTTACAGAGATCTCGGGGGGGTTGTAGGGCTGGAGGAGGTTACAGAGATCTCGGAGGGTCGTAGGGCTGGAGGAGGTTACAGAGATCTCGGGGGGGTTGTGGGGCTGGAGGAGGTTACAGAGATAGGGAGGGGTGTAGGGCTGGAGGAGGTTACAGAGATCTCGGAGGGTTGTCGGGCTGGAGGAGGTTACAGAGATCTCGGAGGGTTGTCGGGCTGGAGGAGGTTACAGAGATCTCGGAGGGTTGTCGGGCTGGAGGAGGTTACAGAGATCTCGGAGGGTTGTAGGGCTGGAGGAGGTTACAGAGATCTCGGAGGGTTGTAGGGCTGGAGGAGGTTACAGAGATCTCGGAGGGTTGTAGGGCTGGAGGAGGTTACAGAGATCTCAGAGGGTTGTAGGGCTGGAGGAGGTTACAGAGATCTCGGAGGGTCGTACGGCTGGAGGAGGTTACAGTGATCTCAGAGGGTTGTAGGGCTGGAGGAGGTTACAGAGATCTCGGAGGGTCGTAGGGCTGGAGGAGGTTACAGAGATCTCTGAGGGTTGTAGGGCTGGAGGAGGTTACAGAGATCTCGGAGGGTTGTAGGGCTGGAGGAGGTTACAGAGATCTCGGAGGGTTGTAGGGCTGGAGGAGGTTACAGAAATCTCTGAGGGTTGTAGGGCTGGAGGAGGTTACAGAGATCTCGGAGGGTTGTAGGGCTGGAGGAGGTTCCAGAGATCTCTGAGGGTTGTGGGGCTGGAGGAGGTTACAGAGATCTCGGAGGGTTGTGGGGCTGGAGGAGGTTACAGAGATCTCGGAGGGTTGTAGGGCTGGAGGAGGTTACAGAGATCTCGGGGGGTTGTAGGGCTGGAGGAGGTTACAGAGATCTCGGAGGGTTGTAGGGCTGGAGGAGGTTACAGAGATCTCGGGGGGTTGTAGGGCTGGAGGAGGTTACAGAGATCTCGGAGGGTTGTAGGGCTTGAGGAGGTTCCAGAGATCTCGGAGGGTTGTGGGGCTGGAGGAGGTTCCAGAGATCTCGGAGGGTTGTAGGGCTGGAGGAGGTTACAGAGATCTCGGGGGGTCGTAGGGCTGGAGGATGTTACAGAGATCTCGGAGGGTTGTAGGGCTTGAGGAGGTTACAGAGATCTCGGAGGGTTGTAGGGCTTGAGGAGGTTACAGAGATCTCGGAGGGTTGTAGGGCTGGAGGAGGTTACAGAGATCTCGGAGGGTCGTAGGGCTGGAGGAGGTTACAGAGATCTCGGGGGGGTTGTGGGGCTGGAGGAGGTTACAGAGATCTCGGAGGGGTGTAGGGCTGGAGGAGGTTCCAGAGATCTCGGAGGGTCGTAGGGCTGGAGGAGGTTACAGAGATCTCGGAGGGTTGTAGGGCTGGAGGAGGTTACAGAGATCTCGGAGGGTTGTAGGGCTGGAGGAGGTTCCAGAGATCTCGGAGGGTTGTAGGGCTGGAGGAGGTTACAGTGATCTCGGAGGGTTGTAGGGCCGGAGGAGGTTACAGAGATCTCAGAGGGTTGTAGGGCTGGAGGAGGTTACAGAGATCTCGGAGGGTTGGAGGGCTGGAGGAGGTTACAGAGATCTCGGGGGGTTGTACGGCTGGAGGAGGTTACAGAGATCTCGGGGGGTTGTAGGGCTGGAGGAGGTTACAGAGATAGGGAGGGTTGTAGGGCTGGAGGAGGTTACAGAGATCTCGGGGGGTTGTAGGGCTGGAGGAGGTTACAGAGATCTCGGAGGGGTGTAGGGCTGGAGGAGGTTCCAGAGATCTCGGAGGGTTGTAGGGCTGGAGGAGGTTCCAGAGATCTCGGAGGGTTGTAGGGCTGGAGGAGGTTACAGAGATCTCTGAGGGTCGTAGGGCTGGAGGAGGTTACAGAGATCTCGGGGGGTTGTAGGGCTGGAGGAGGTTACAGAGATCTCGGGGGGTTGTAGGGCTGGAGGAGGTTACAGAGATCTCGGAGGGTCGTAGGGCTGGAGGAGGTTACAGAGATCTCGGAGGGTTGTAGGGCTGGAGGAGGTTACAGAGATCTCGGAGGGTTGTAGGGCTGGAGGAGGTTACAGAGATCTCGGGGGGTGTAGGGCTGGAGGAGGTTACAGAGATCTCGGAGGGTTGTAGGGCTGGAGGAGGTTACAGAGATCTCGGAGGGTTGTAGGGCTGGAGGAGGTTACAGAGATCTCGGAGGGTTGTAGGGCTGGAAGAGGTTACAGAGATCTCGGAGGGTTGTAGGGCTGGAGGAGGTTACAGAGATAGGGAGGGTTGTAGGGCTGGAGGAGGTTACAGAGATCTCGGAGGGTCGTAGGGCTGGAGGAGGTTACAGAGATCTCGGAGGGTTGTAGGGCTGGAGGAGGTTACAGAGATCTCGGAGGGTTGTAGGGCTGGAGGAGGTTACAGAGATCTCGGGGGGGTTGTAGGGCTGGAGGAGGTTACAGAGATCTCGGAGGGTTGTAGGGCTGGAGGAGGTTCCAGAGATCTCGGAGGGTTGTAGGGCTGGAAGAGGTTACAGAGATCTCGGAGGGTTGTAGGGCTGGAGGAGGTTACAGAGATCTCGGAGGGTTGTAGGGCTGGAAGAGGTTACAGAGATCTCGGGGGGTTGTAGGGCTGGAGGAGGTTACAGAGATCTCGGAGGGTTGTAGGGCTGGAGGAGGTTACAGAGATCTCGGAGGGTTGTGGGGCTGGAGGAGGTGACAGAGATCTCGGAGGGTTGTAGGGCTGGAAGAGGTTACAGAGATCTCGGAGGGTTATAGCGCTGGAGGAGGTTACAGAGATCTCGGAGGGTTGTAGGGCTGGAGGAGGTTACAGAGATCTCGGAGGGTTGTAGGGCTGGAGGAGGTTACAGAGATCTCGGAGGGTTGTAGGGCTGGAGGAGGTTACAGAGATCTCGGGGGGTTGTAGGGCTGGAGGAGGTTACAGAGATCTCGGAGGGTCGTAGGGCTGGTGGAGGTTACAGAGATCTCGGAGGGTCGTAGGGCTGGAGGAGGTTACAGAGATCTCGGAGGGTTGTAGGGCTGGAGGAGGTTACAGAGATCTCGGAGGGTTGTAGGGCTGGAAGAGGTTACAGAGATCTCGGAGGGTTGTGGGGCTGGAGGAGGTTACAGAGATCTCGGAGGGTTGTAGGGCTGGAGGAGGTTACAGAGATCTCGGAGGGTTGTAGGGCTGGAGGAGGTTACAGAGATCTCGGAGGGTTGTAGGGCTGGAGGAGGTTACAGAGATCTCGGAGGGGTGTAGGGCTGGAGGAGGTTACAGAGATCTCGGAGGGTTGTAGGGCTGGAGGAGGTTACAGAGATCTCGGAGGGGTGTAGGGCTGGAGGAGGTTCCAGAGATCTCGGAGGGTTGTAGGGCTGGAGGAGGTTACAGAGATCTCGGAGGGTTGTAGGGCTGGAGGAGGTTACAGAGATAGGGAGGGTTGTAGGGCTGGAGGAGATTACAGAGATCTCGGAGGGTTGTAGGGCTGGAGGAGGTTACAGAGATAGGGAGGGTTGTAGGGCTGGAGGAGGTTCCAGAGATCTCGGAGGGTTGTAGGGCTGGAGGAGGTTACAGAGATCTCGGAGGGTTGTAGGGCTGGAGGAGGTTACAGAGATCTCGGAGGGTTGTAGGGCTGGAGGAGGTTACAGAGACCTCGGGGGGTTGTAGGGCTGGAGGAGGTTCCAGAGATCTCGGGGGGTTGTAGGGCTGGAGGAGGTTACAGAGATCTCGGGGGGGTTGTAGGGCTGGAGGAGGTTACAGAGATCTCGGAGGGTTGTAGGGCTGGAGGAGGTTCCAGAGATCTCGGAGGGTTGTAGGGCTGGAGGAGGTTACAGAGATCTCAGAGGGTTGTAGGGCTGGAGGAGGTTACAGAGATCTCGGAGGGTTGTAGGGCTGGAGGAGGTTACAGAGATCTCGGAGGGTCGTAGGGCTGGAGGAGGTTACAGAGATCTCGGAGGGTCGTAGGGCTGGAGGAGGTTCCAGAGATCTCGGAGGGTCGTAGGGCTGGAGGAGGTTACAGAGATCTCGGAGGGTCGTAGGGCTGGAGGAGGTTCCAGAGATCTCGGAGGGTCGTAGGGCTGGAGGAGGTTCCAGAGATCTCGGAGGGTTGTAGGGCTGGAGGAGGTTACAGAGATCTCGGAGGGTTGTAGGGCTGGAGGAGGTTACAGAGATCTCGGGGGGTTGTGGGGCTGGAGGAGGTTACAGAGATCTCAGGGGGCTGTAGGGCTGGAAGAGGTTACAGAGATCTCGGGGGGTTGTAGGGCTGGAGGAGGTTACAGAGATCTCGGAGGGTTGTAGGGCTGGAGGAGGTTACAGAGATCTCGGAGGGTTGTAGGGCTGGAGGAGGTTCCAGAGATCTCGGGGGGTTGTCGGGCTGGAGGAGGTTACAGAGATCGCGGAGGGGTGTAGGGCTGGAGGAGGTTACAGAGATCTCGGAGGGTTGTAGGGCTGGAGGAGGTTACAGAGATCTCGGAGGGTTGTGGGGCTGGAGGAGGTTACAGAGATCTCTGAGGGTTGTAGGGCTGGAGGAGGTTACAGAGATCTCGGAGGGTTGTAGGGCTGGAGGAGGTTACAGAGATCTCGGAGGGTCGTAGGGCTGGAGGAGGTTACAGAGATCTCGGAGGGTTGTAGGGCTGGAGGAGGTTACAGAGATCTCGGAGGGGTGTAGGGCTGGAGGAGGTTACAGAGATCTCGGAGGGTCGTAGGGCTGGAGGAGGTTACAGTGATCGCGGAGGGGTGTAGGGCTGGAGGAGGTTACAGAGATCTCGGAGGGTTGTAGGGCTGGAGGAGGTTACAGAGATCTCGGAGGGTTGTAGGGCTGGAGGAGGTTCCAGAGATCTCGGAGGGTTGTAGGGCTGGAGGAGGTTACAGAGATCTCTGAGGGTTGTGGGGCTGGAGGAGGTTACAGAGATCTCGGAGGGTTGTGGGGCTGGAGGAGGTTACAGAGATCTCGGAGGGTTGTAGGGCTGGAGGAGGTTACAGAGATCTCGGAGGGGTGTAGGGCTGGAGGAGGTTACAGAGATCTCGGGGGGTGTAGGGCTGGAGTAGATTACAGAGATCTCGGGGGGGTTGTAGGGCTGGAGGAGGTTACAGAGATCTCGGGGGGGTTGTAGGGCTGGAGGAGGTTACAGAGATCTCGGAGGGTTGTAGGGCTGGAGGAGGTTACAGAGATAGGGAGGGTTGTAGGGCTGGAGGAGGTTACAGAGATCTCGGGGGGTTGTAGGGCTGGAGGAGGTTACAGAGATCTCGGAGGGGTGTAGGGCTGGAGGAGGTTACAGAGATCTCGGAGGGTCGTAGGGCTGGAGGAGGTTACAGAGATCTCGAGGGGTTGTAGGGCTGGAGGAGGTTCCAGAGATCTCGGAGGGTTGTCGGGCTGGAGGAGGTTACAGAGATCTCGGAGGGTTGTAGGGCTGGAGGAGGTTACAGAGATCTCGGAGGGTTGTAGGGCTGGAGGAGGTTACAGAGATCTCGGGGGGTTGTAGGGCTGGAGGAGGTTCCAGAGATCTCGGAGGGTTGTAGGGCTGGAGGAGGTTACAGAGATCTCGGGGGGTCGTAGGGCTGGAGGATGTTACAGAGATCTCGGAGGGTTGTAGGGCTTGAGGAGGTTACAGAGATCTCGGAGGGTTGTAGGGCTGGAGGAGGTTCCAGAGATCTCGGAGGGTCGTAGGGCTGGAGGAGGTTACAGAGATCTCGGGGGGGTTGTGGGGCTGGAGGAGGTTACAGAGATAGGGAGGGTTGTAGGGCTGGAGGAGGTTACAGAGATCTCGGAGGGTTGTAGGGCTGGAGGAGGTTACAGAGATCTCGGAGGGTTGTAGGGCTGGAGGATGTTACAGAGATCTCAGAGGGTTGTAGGGCTGGAGGAGGTTACAGAGATCTCGGAGGGTCGTACGGCTGGAGGAGGTTACAGTGATCTCAGAGGGTTGTAGGGCTGGAGGAGGTTACAGAGATCTCGGAGGGTCGTAGGGCTGGAGGAGGTTACAGAGATCTCAGAGGGTTGTAGGGCTGGAGGAGGTTACAGAGATCTCGGAGGGTCGTACGGCTGGAGGAGGTTACAGTGATCTCAGAGGGTTGTAGGGCTGGAGGAGGTTACAGAGATCTCGGAGGGTCGTAGGGCTGGAGGAGGTTACAGAGATCTCTGAGGGTTGTAGGGCTGGAGGAGGTTACAGAGATCTCGGAGGGTTGTAGGGCCGGAGGAGGTTACAGAGATCTCAGAGGGTTGTAGGGCTGGAGGAGGTTACAGAGATCTCGGAGGGTTGGAGGGCTGGAGGAGGTTACAGAGATCTCGGGGGGTTGTAGGGCTGGAGGAGGTTACAGAGATAGGGAGGGTTGTAGGGCTGGAGGAGGTTACAGAGATCTCTGAGGGTCGTAGGGCTGGAGGAGGTTACAGAGATCTCGGGGGGTTGTAGGGCTGGAGGAGGTTACAGAGATCTCGGAGGGTCGTAGGGCTGGAGGAGGTTACAGAGATCTCGGAGGGTTGTAGGGCTGGAGGAGGTTACAGAGATCTCGGAGGGTTGTAGGGCTGGAGGAGGTTACAGAGATCTCGGGGGGTGTAGGGCTGGAGGAGGTTACAGAGATCTCGGAGGGTTGTAGGGCTGGAGGAGGTTACAGAGATCTCGGAGGGTTGTAGGGCTGGAGGAGGTTACAGAGATCTCGGAGGGTTGTAGGGCTGGAGGAGGTTACAGAGATAGGGAGGGTTGTAGGGCTGGAGGAGGTTACAGAGATCTCGGGGGGTTGTAGGGCTGGAGGAGGTTACAGAGATCTCGGAGGGGTGTAGGGCTGGAGGAGGTTCCAGAGATCTCGGAGGGTTGTAGGGCTGGAGGAGGTTACAGAGATCTCGGAGGGTCGTAGGGCTGGAGGAGGTTACAGAGATCTCTGAGGGTTGTAGGGCTGGAGGAGGTTACAGAGATCTCGGAGGGTTGTAGGGCCGGAGGAGGTTACAGAGATCTCAGAGGGTTGTAGGGCTGGAGGAGGTTACAGAGATCTCGGAGGGTTGGAGGGCTGGAGGAGGTTACAGAGATCTCGGGGGGTTGTAGGGCTGGAGGAGGTTACAGAGATCTCGGGGGGTTGTAGGGCTGGAGGAGGTTACAGAGATAGGGAGGGTCGTAGGGCTGGAGGAGGTTACAGAGATCTCGGGGGGTTGTAGGGCTGGAGGAGGTTACAGAGATCTCGGGGGGTTGTAGGGCTGGAGGAGGTTACAGAGATCTCGGAGGGGTGTAGGGCTGGAGGAGGTTCCAGAGATCTCGGAGGGTTGTAGGGCTGGAGGAGGTTCCAGAGATCTCGGAGGGTTGTAGGGCTGGAGGAGGTTACAGAGATCTCTGAGGGTCGTAGGTCTGGAGGAGGTTACAGAGATCTCGGGGGGTTGTAGGGCTGGAGGAGGTTACAGAGATCTCGGGGGGTTGTAGGGCTGGAGGAGGTTACAGAGATCTCGGAGGGTCGTAGGGCTGGAGGAGGTTACAGAGATCTCGGAGGGTTGTAGGGCTGGAGGAGGTTACAGAGATCTCGGAGGGTTGTAGGGCTGGAGGAGGTTACAGAGATCTCAGAGGGTTGTGGGGCTGGAGGAGGTTACAGAGATCTCGGAGGGGTGTAGGGCTGGAGGAGGTTACAGAGATCTCGGAGGGTTGTAGGGCTGGAGGAGGTTACAGAGATCTCGGAGGGTTGTAGGGCTGGAAGAGGTTACAGAGATCTCGGAGGGTTGTAGGGCTGGAGGAGGTTACAGAGATAGGGAGGGTTGTAGGGCTGGAGGAGGTTACAGAGATCTCGGAGGGTCGTAGGGCTGGAGGAGGTTACAGAGATCTCGGAGGGTTGTAGGGCTGGAGGAGGTTACAGAGATCTCGGAGGGTTGTAGGGCTGGAGGAGGTTACAGAGATCTCGGGGGGGTTGTAGGGCTGGAGGAGGTTACAGAGATCTCGGAGGGTTGTAGGGCTGGAGGAGGTTCCAGAGATCTCGGAGGGTTGTAGGGCTGGAAGAGGTTACAGAGATCTCGGAGGGTTGTAGGGCTGGAGGAGGTTACAGAGATCTCGGAGGGTTGTAGGGCTGGAAGAGGTTACAGAGATCTCGGGGGGTTGTAGGGCTGGAGGAGGTTACAGAGATCTCGGAGGGTTGTAGGGCTGGAGGAGGTTACAGAGATCTCGGAGGGTTGTAGGGCTGGAGGAGGTTACAGAGATCTCGGGGGGGTTGTAGGGCTGGAGGAGGTTACAGAGATCTCGGAGGGTTGTAGGGCTGGAGGAGGTTCCAGAGATCTCGGAGGGTTGTAGGGCTGGAAGAGGTTACAGAGATCTCGGAGGGTTGTAGGGCTGGAGGAGGTTACAGAGATCTCGGAGGGTTGTAGGGCTGGAAGAGGTTACAGAGATCTCGGGGGGTTGTAGGGCTGGAGGAGGTTACAGAGATCTCGGAGGGTTGTAGGGCTGGAGGAGGTTACAGAGATCTCGGAGGGTTGTGGGGCTGGAGGAGGTTACAGAGATCTCGGAGGGTTGTAGGGCTGGAAGAGGTTACAGAGATCTCGGAGGGTTGTAGGGCTGGAGGAGGTTACAGAGATCTCGGAGGGGTGTAGGGCTGGAGGAGGTTCCAGAGATCTCGGAGGGTTGTAGGGCTGGAGGAGGTTACAGAGATCTCGGAGGGTTGTAGGGCTGGAGGAGGTTACAGAGATCTCGGAGGGTTGTAGGGCTGGAGGAGGTTACAGAGATCTCGGAGGGTTGTAGGGCTGGAGGAGGTTACAGAGATCTCGGAGGGTTGTAGGGCTGGAGGAGGTTACAGAGATAGGGAGGGTTGTAGGGCTGGAGGAGGTTCCAGAGATCTCGGAGGGTTGTAGGGCTGGAGGAGGTTACAGAGATCTCGGAGGGTTGTAGGGCTGGAGGAGGTTACAGAGATCTCGGAGGGTTGTAGGGCTGGAGGAGGTTACAGAGACCTCGGGGGGTTGTAGGGCTGGAGGAGGTTCCAGAGATCTCGGAGGGTTGTAGGGCTGGAGGAGGTTACAGAGATCTCGGAGGGTTGTAGGGCTGGAGGAGGTTCCAGAGATCTAGGAGGGTCGTAGGGCTGGAGGAGGTTACAGAGATCTCGGAGGGTCGTAGGGCTGGAGGAGGTTCCAGAGATCTCGGAGGGTCGTAGGGCTGGAGGAGGTTACAGAGATCTCGGAGGGTCGTAGGGCTGGAGGAGGTTCCAGAGATCTCGGAGGGTTGTGGGGCTGGAGGAGGTTACAGAGATCTCAGAGGGTTGTAGGGCTGGAGGAGGTTCCAGAGATCTCGGAGGGTTGTGGGGCTGGAGGAGGTTACAGAGATCTCAGGGGGCTGTAGGGCTGGAAGAGGTTACAGAGATCTCGGGGGGTTGTAGGGCTGGAGGAGGTTACAGAGATCTCGGAGGGTTGTAGGGCTGGAGGAGGTTACAGAGATCTCGGAGGGTTGTAGGGCTGGAAGAGGTTACAGAGATCTCGGAGGGTTGTAGGGCTGGAGGAGGTTCCAGAGATCTCGGGGGGTTGTCGGGCTGGAGGAGGTTACAGAGATCGCGGAGGGGTGTAGGGCTGGAGGAGGTTACAGAGATCTCTGAGGGTTGTAGGGCTGGAGGAGGTTACAGAGATCTCGGAGGGTTGTAGGGCTGGAGGAGGTTACAGAGATCTCGGAGGGTCGTAGGGCTGGAGGAGGTTACAGAGATCTCGGAGGGTTGTAGGGCTGGAGGAGGTTACAGAGATCTCGGAGGGGTGTAGGGCTGGAGGAGGTTACAGAGATCTCGGAGGGTCGTAGGGCTGGAGGAGGTTACAGTGATCGCGGAGGGGTGTAGGGCTGGAGGAGGTTACAGAGATCTCGGAGGGTTGTAGGGCTGGAGGAGGTTACAGAGATCTCGGAGGGTTGTAGGGCTGGAGGAGGTTCCAGAGATCTCGGAGGGTTGTAGGGCTGGAGGAGGTTACAGAGATCTCGGAGGGTTGTAGGGCTGGAGGAGGTTACAGAGATCTCGGAGGGTTGGAGGGCTGGAGGAGGTTCCAGAGATCTCGGAGGGTTGTAGGGCTGGAGGAGGTTCCAGAGATCTCGGAGGGTTGTAGGGCTGGAGGAGGTTACAGTGATCGCGGAGGGGTGTAGGGCTGGAGGAGGTTACAGAGATCTCTGAGGGTTGTGGGGCTGGAGGAGGTTACAGAGATCTCGGAGGGTTGTGGGGCTGGAGGAGGTTACAGAGATCTCGGAGGGTTGTAGGGCTGGAGGAGGTTACAGAGATCTCGGAGGGGTGTAGGGCTGGAGGAGGTTACAGAGATCTCGGGGGGGTTGTAGGGCTGGAGGAGGTTACAGAGATCTCGGAGGGTTGTAGGGCTGGAGGAGGTTACAGAGATCTCGGGGGGGTTGTAGGGCTGGAGGAGGTTACAGAGATCTCGGAGGGTTGTAGGGCTGGAGGAGGTTACAGAGATAGGGAGGGTTGTAGGGCTGGAGGAGGTTACAGAGATCTCGGGGGGTTGTCGGGCTGGAGGAGGTTACAGAGATCTCGGAGGGTTGTAGGGCTGGAGGAGGTTACAGAGATCTCGGAGGGTTGTAGGGCTGGAGGAGGTTACAGAGATCTCGGGGGGTTGTAGGGCTGGAGGAGGTTCCAGAGATCTCGGAGGGTTGTAGGGCTGGAGGAGGTTACAGAGATCTCGGGGGGTCGTAGGGCTGGAGGATGTTACAGAGATCTCGGAGGGTTGTAGGGCTTGAGGAGGTTACAGAGATCTCGGAGGGTTGTAGGGCTGGAGGAGGTTCCAGAGATCTCGGAGGGTCGTAGGGCTGGAGGAGGTTACAGAGATCTCGGGGGGGTTGTGGGGCTGGAGGAGGTTACAGAGATCTCAGAGGGTTGTAGGGCTGGAGGAGGTTACAGAGATCTCGGAGGGTTGTAGGGCTGGAGGAGGTTACAGAGATCTCGGAGGGTCGTACGGCTGGAGGAGGTTACAGTGATCTCAGAGGGTTGTAGGGCTGGAGGAGGTTACAGAGATCTCGGAGGGTCGTAGGGCTGGAGGAGGTTACAGAGATCTCTGAGGGTTGTAGGGCTGGAGGAGGTTACAGAGATCTCGGAGGGTTGTAGGGCTGGAGGAGGTTACAGAGATCTCGGGGGGGTGTAGGGCTGGAGGAGGTTACAGAGATCTCTGAGGGTTGTGGGGCTGGAGGAGGTTACAGAGATCTCGGAGGGTTGTGGGGCTGGAGGAGGTTACAGAGATCTCGGAGGGTTGTAGGGCTGGAGGAGGTTACAGAGATCTCGGAGGGTTGTAGGGCTGGAGGAGGTTACAGAGATCTCGGGGGGTTGTAGGGCTGGAGGAGGTTACAGAGATCTCGGAGGGTTGTAGGGCTGGAGGAGGTTACAGAGATCTCGGAGGGTTGTAGGGCTTGAGGAGGTTCCAGAGATCTCGGAGGGTTGTAGGGCTGGAGGAGGTTCCAGAGATCTCGGAGGGTTGTAGGGCTGGAGGAGGTTACAGAGATCTCGGGGGGTCGTAGGGCTGGAGGATGTTACAGAGATCTCGGAGGGTTGTAGGGCTTGAGGAGGTTACAGAGATCTCGGAGGGTTGTAGGGCTTGAGGAGGTTACAGAGATCTCGGAGGGTTGTAGGGCTGGAGGAGGTTACAGAGATCTCGGAGGGTCGTAGGGCTGGAGGAGGTTACAGAGATCTCGGGGGGGTTGTGGGGCTGGAGGAGGTTACAGAGATCTCGGAGGGGTGTAGGGCTGGAGGAGGTTCCAGAGATCTCGGAGGGTCGTAGGGCTGGAGGAGGTTACAGAGATCTCGGAGGGTTGTAGGGCTGGAGGAGGTTACAGAGATCTCGGAGGGTTGTAGGGCTGGAGGAGGTTCCAGAGATCTCGGAGGGTTGTAGGGCTGGAGGAGGTTACAGTGATCTCGGAGGGTTGTAGGGCCGGAGGAGGTTACAGAGATCTCAGAGGGTTGTAGGGCTGGAGGAGGTTACAGAGATCTCGGAGGGTTGGAGGGCTGGAGGAGGTTACAGAGATCTCGGGGGGTTGTAGGGCTGGAGGAGGTTACAGAGATCTCGGGGGGTTGTAGGGCTGGAGGAGGTTACAGAGATAGGGAGGGTTGTAGGGCTGGAGGAGGTTACAGAGATCTCGGGGGGTTGTAGGGCTGGAGGAGGTTACAGAGATCTCGGAGGGTTGTAGGGCTGGAGGAGGTTACAGAGATCTCGGGGGGTTGTAGGGCTGGAGGAGGTTACAGAGATCTCGGAGGGGTGTAGGGCTGGAGGAGGTTCCAGAGATCTCGGAGGGTTGTAGGGCTGGAGGAGGTTCCAGAGATCTCGGAGGGTTGTAGGGCTGGAGGAGGTTACAGAGATCTCTGAGGGTCGTAGGGCTGGAGGAGGTTACAGAGATCTCGGGGGGTCGTAGGGCTGGAGGAGGTTACAGAGATCTCGGAGGGTTGTAGGGCTGGAGGAGGTTCCAGAGATCTCGGAGGGTTGTAGGGCTGGAGGAGGTTACAGAGATCTCGGAGGGTTGTAGGGCTGGAGGAGGTTACAGAGATCTCGGGGGGTTGTAGGGCTGGAGGAGGTTACAGAGATCTCGGAGGGTCGTAGGGCTGGAGGAGGTTACAGAGATCTCGGAGGGTTGTAGGGCTGGAGGAGGTTACAGAGATCTCGGAGGGTCGTAGGGCTGGAGGAGGTTACAGAGATCTCGGAGGGTTGGAGGGCTGGAGGAGGTTACAGAGATCTCGGAGGGGTGTAGGGCTGGAGGAGGTTCCAGAGATCTCGGAGGGTCGTAGGGCTAGAGGAGGTTACAGAGATCTCGGAGGGTTGTAGGGCTGGAGGAGGTTCCAGAGATCTCGGAGGGTTGTAGGGCTGGAGGAGGTTACAGAGATCTCGGAGGGTCGTAGGGCTGGAGGAGGTTACAGAGATCTCGGGGGGTTGTAGGGCTGGAGGCGGTTACAGAGATCTCGGAGGGTTGTAGGGCTGGAGGAGGTTACAGAGATCTCGGAGGGTTGTAGGGCTGGAGGAGGTTACAGAGATCTCGGGGGGTTGTAGGGCTGGAGGAGGTTACAGAGATCTCGGGGGGTCGTAGGGCTGGAGGAGGTTACAGAGATCTCGGAGGGTCGTAGGGCTGGAGGAGGTTACAGAGATCTCGGGGGGTTGTAGGGCTGGAGGAGGTTACAGAGATCTCGGAGGGTTGTCGGGCTGGAGGAGGTTACAGAGATCTCGGGGGGTCGTAGGGCTGGAGGAGGTTACAGAGATAGAGAGGGGCGAGGCCATGGAGGGATTTGAACACGAGGATGAGAATTTTAAATTTGAGCCAGTGTCGGTCAGTGATCTCGGAGGTCAGGGGGTGATGGAGGAACGGGCCTTGGTGTGAGTTAGGAAACGGGCAGCAGAGCTTTGAATGAGCTGAAGATGAATGAAAGTGCAAGGAGGGAGGGAGGGTGGGCAGGGGAGCATTGGAGTCATCGACTCTGGAGGTAGACAAGCCCGGATGAGGGTTTCAGCAGCAGATATTATAATATCTCAGAGCAGTTCCAATTCTAGAGCTACACGGACATTCTAAGATGGTGACCAATGAACACTGGAACTCAGACTGACCCTTACAGCACCAGGTTCAAACAGGACATCACCACCTGCTTAATTGGAGAAGTTAAATGGAAACGTTGCAGTGAGAGAGCCTGAGAGATAATTGTAAGGACAGGACAACTGTGATAAACATTATCTTTTTAATTAGAGTTTAGAACAAGTGTAGTGAAGCCCTCAATGATACAGAATCAAAGACAGACTTATTATCAAATGTTTCACTTGTGGAATAACAATTAAATGATGAGAGAGAAACGTTCAATAAGATCATGAAATAGGGAGTTACACTGATCTCATTAGCCCAATGAAAAATAAATTGTTGACGAGGAATTCAGCTAATTAATTGAATTATTATAAAGTTCGAGGACCTCATTAGTTTCTCCTATCTGGAATTGCGATGAACTTTTTATATCATGATGTAATGTGAAAACTTGCTGATGGTCATAGAAAAGTATATGAACTGCGATGGGAATTTGGATTGTAAGGGTTACATCGAGTTACATCAAAACTACAGCACAGAAACAGGCCATTCGGCCCAACAGGTCTATGCCGGTGTTTATGCTCCACACGAGCCTCCTCCCTCCCTACTTCATCTCACTCTATCAGCATATCCTTCTATTCCTTTCTCCCTCATGTGTTTATCCAGTTTCCCCTTAAATGTATCTACACTATTCACCTCAACTACTCCTTGTGGTAGCACATTCCACATTCTTACTATTCTTTGGATAAAGAAGCTTCTCCTGAATTCCCTACTGGATTTATTAGCCACTATTTTATATTTATGACCTCTATTTTTAGACTCCCCCAATTTTATCTACATCTACCCTATCAAACCCTTTCATTATCTTAAAGATCTCTATCACATCACCCCTCAGCATTCTTTTTTCTACAGAAAAGAGCCCGAGCCTGTTCAGCTATTCCTGACAAGTGTATCATAGTATCATACATGTTACAGCACAGGAGGAGGCCATTCGGCCCATCGTGCCTGTACCAGCTCTTTGAAAGAGCTGTCCAATTAGTCCCACTCCCTGCTCTTTCCCATAGCCCTGAAAATTTTTTCTCTTCAAGTATTTATCCAATCCCCTTTTGAAAGTTATTATTGAATCTGCTTCCACCCCCTCAGGCAGCGCATTCCAGATCATAGCAACTCGCTGCGTAAAAAAATCTTTCCTCATCTCCCCTCTGGTTCGTTTGCTGATCACCTTAAATCTGTGTCCTCTGGTTACCGACCCTCCTGCCACTGGAAACAGTTTCTCCTTATTTACTCTATCAGAACCCTTCATGATTTTGAACACCTCGATCAAATCTCCCCTTAACCTTCTCTGTTCTAAGGAGAACATTCCCAGCTTCTCCAGTCTATCCACGTAACTGAAGTCCCTCATCCCTAGAACCATTCTAGTAAATCTCTTCTACACCCTCTCTAAGGGCTGGACATCTTTCCTATAGTGTGATGCCCAGAATTGAACACAATACTCCAGCTGAGGCCTGACCAGTGTTTTATAAAGGATTAGCATAACTTCCTTGTTTTTGTACTCTGTGCCTCTATTAATAAAGCCCATGTTCCCATAATGTTTTTTAAAAGCCTTCTCAATTTGTCCTGCCACCTTCAAAAATTTGTGGGCATAAACCCCAAGGTGTCTCTGTTCCTGCACCCCCTTTAAAATTGTACCATTTAGTGTACATTACCTCTCCTCATTCTTCCGACCAAAATGTATCCTTCCGGAGTATTATTTAAATGGTGATAGTTTAGGAAATGTTTAGGAAAAGCAAACATGCAGGTGCAGCAAGCAGTTAGGAAGGCAAATGGTATGTTGGCCTTCATTGCAAGAGGATTTGAGTACAGGAGCAAGGATGTCTTACTGCAGTTATACAGGGCCTTAGTGAGACCACACCTGGAGTATTGTGTGCAGTTTTGGTCTCTTTACCTAAGAAAGGATATACTTGCCACAGAGGGAGTGCAGCGAAGGTTCACCAGACTGATTCCTGGGATGGCAGGACTGTCGTACGAGGAGAGATTGGGTCGACTCGGCCTGTATTCACTCGAGTTTAGAAGAATGAGAGGGGATCTCATTGAAACATATAAAATTCTGACAGGGCTGGACAGACTGGATGCAGGGAGGATGTTTCCGACAGATGGGGAATCCATAACCAGGGGTCACAGTCTCAGGATACAGGGTGGGACATTTAGGATTGAGATGAGGAGAAATGTCTTCACTCAGAGGGTGGTGAACCTGTGGAATTCTCTACCACAGAAGGCAGAGGAGGCCAAGTCATTAAATATATTTAAGAAGGAGCTAGATAGATTTCTAGACACAAAAGGCATCAAGGGGTATGGGGAGAGAGCGGGAATATGGTATTGAGATAGAGGATCAGCCATGATCATATCGAATGGTGGAGCAGGCTCGAAGGGCCGAATGGCCTACTCCTGCTCCTATTTTCTATGTTTCTACATTCCCGAGTTTTATGTCATTTGCAAACTTTGAAATTATTCCCTGTATACCCAAGTCGAGGTCATTAATATTTATCAAAAAGAGCAGTGGTCCTGATACTGACCCCTGGGGAACACCACTGTATACTTCCCTCCAGTCTGAAAAACAACCGTTCACCACTACTCTCTGCTTTTTGTCTCTTAACCAAGTTTGTATCCACGCTGCCCACTGTCCCTTCAATCCCATGGACTTTAATTTTGCTTACAAGTCTATTATGTGGCACTTTATCAAATGCCTTTTGAAAGTCCAAATACACAACATAAACCTCACTACCCTCATCAACCCTCTCCGCTACTTCATCAAAGAATTGAATATCCTCTCAGTTCTGGTATCATCCTTGCGAATCTTTTTTTGCGTCCGCTCCAATCCCTCTATATCTTTTCAATAACATGGAGACCAGAACTGTGCACAATACTCCAAGTGTGGTCTAACCAACGCTCTACGTAAGTTTAACATAACGTCTCTGACTTTCAATTCTATCTCTCAAAAAATGAACCCCAGTGCTTGAATTGCCTTTTTTTATGGCCTTATTAACCTGCATCGCTACTTTTAGTGATTTGTGTTCAGTTCCATTCGCAACCCCTCAGATAATGAAGCAGTCCGTGCCCGCATGCAGCAAGACCTGGACAACACCCAGGCTTGGGCTGATAAGTGGCAAGTAACATTCGCGCCAGACAAGTGCCAGGCAATGACCATCTCCAACAAGAGAGAGTCTCACTCACAGTGTCAGCTCTCACTCCGGCTCCCCCCACAGTCACTCCCACTGATGGACTGTAACCAGGGACTAAACTCACTCACAGTGTCAGCTCTCACTCCGGCTCCTCTCTCAGTTTGATTAGTTTATTAATTATTTCCCCCTCTCCCTCTCCCCCCCCCCCCCACCTTTCTATCTTAAATGTCTTTGTATCTTTTTTGATCTCTTTCACTGTCATTACCTGTGAGTTTATCCTGTGCATCCCTTCGTGGCCCTATCCCTATCCTGCTATTCCTTTTGTTATTTATGTATCTGTAGATTACTTTACTATTTCGTTTTATATTCCTTGATAATCGAATTTCATAGCTCCCCTTTGCTTTCCTAATTGTCTGTTTTTACTTCTTTCCCAACCTCTTCGTATTCCCTTTTGTCATCCTCTCCTCTATTGTCTGTGTACCGAGAGTATGCCTTTTTCTTGAGTTTCAATTTTACCCTTATCTCTTTATTCATCCATGGTGATTCATTGTGGGCTAGATTGTTCTGACCTTTTAGAGGAATATATTGCTCCTAATCTCTATTAATGACTGTTTTAATATTTCCCACTGCATTTGCATAAGAAATAGGAGCCATACAGCCCCTCGAGCCTGCTCCGCCATTCAATAAGATCATGGCTGATCTTCGACCTCAACTCCACTTTCCCATCTGATCCCCATATCCCTTGATTCCCTTAGTGTCCAAATACCCATCGATCTCAGCCTTGAATATACTCAATGACTGAGCACCCACAGCCCTCTGGGGTAGAGAATTCCAAAGATTCACAACCTTCGAGTGGAGAAATTCCTCCTCATTTCAGTCCTAAATGGCCGACCCCTTATCCTGAGACTATGTCCCCTAGTTCTAGACTCTCCAGCCAGGGGAAACAGCCTCTCAGCATCTCCCCTGTCAAGCCCCCTCAGAATCTTATATGTTTCAATGAGATCACCTCTCATTCTTCTAAACTCCAGAGAACATAGGCCCATTCTACTCAATCTCTCCTCATAGGACAACCCTCTCTAGTGAACATCTGTCATTGGGAAAATGCTGGAATCCATTATTAAGGAAGTAGTAGCAGGACATTTGGAGACTCATAATACAATCAAGGAGAGTCAACATGGTTTTATGAAGGGGAAATCATGTCTGATAAATTTATTAGAGTTCTTTAAGGAAGTAACGGGCAGGGTGGATAAAGGGGAACAAATGGATGCAGTATATTTGGATTTCCAAAAGGTATTTGATAAGGTGCCACATAAAAGATTACTGCACAATGTAAGAGCTCATGGTGTTGGGGATAATAAACTGGCATGGATAGAGGATTGGCTAACTAACAGAAAACAAAGAGTCGGGATAAAAGGGTCATTTTCAAAATGGCAATCTGTAACTAGTGGGGTGCCGCAGGGCTCAGTGCTGCTGACTATATATATATATATATATATATATATATATAATAGTAACTATTTACAATATATATCAATGACTTGGATGAAGGAACAGAGTGTCTTGTGGCCAAATTTGCTGATGATACAAAGATAGGTGGAAAAGCAAGTTGCGATGAGGACACAAAGTGTCTGCAAAGGGATATTGACAGGTTCAGCGAATGGGCAAAAATTTGGCAGATGGAATATAATGTGGGGAAATGTGAAGTCATCCACTTTGGGAGGAAAAATCAAAAAAGCAAAATATAATTTGAATGGAGAAATATTACAAAATGCTGTGGTACAGAGGGATCTGGGTGTCCTCGTACATGAAACACAAAAAGTCAACATACAGGTGCAGCAGGTAATCCAGAAGGCAAACGGAATATTGGCCTTTATTTCGAGGGGGATGGAGTATAAAAGCAGGGAAGTCATGCTACAACTGTACAGGGTGCTGGTGAGACCACACCTGGAGTACTGTGTACAGTTCTGGTGCCCTTATTTAAGGAAGGACATACTTGCATTGGAGGCAGTTCAGAGAAGGTTCACTAGGTTGATTCCGGGTATGGAAGGATTGTCTTATGAGGAAAGATTGAACAGGTTGGGTCTATACTCATTGGAGTTTAGAAGAATGAGAGGAGATCTTATTGAAACATACAAGATTCTGAGGGGACTCGATAGGGTAGATGCTGAGAGGATGTTACCCCCTCATGGGGGAATCTAAAACTAGGGGACACAGTCTCAGAATAAGGGGTCACCCATTTAAGATGGAAATGAGGAGGAATTTCTTCTCCCAGAGGGTCGTGAATCTTTGGAATTCTTTACCCCAAAAAGCTGTGGAGGCTGAGTCATTGAATACATTCAAGGCCGAGTTAGACAAATTTTTGATCAGCGAGGGAGTCAAAGAATATGGGGAAAGGGCGGGAAAGTGGAGTTGAGGTAAAAATCAGATCAACCATGATCTCATTGAATGGCGCAGCAGGCTCGAGGGGCCGAATGGCCTACTCCTGCTCCTATTTCTTATGGTCTTAACCCCCTCTAAGGCAAGTATATCCTTCCGTAAATAAGGAGACCAAAACTGTACACAGTACACCAGGTGAGGTCTCACCAAACCCCTGTACAATTGCAGCAAGACCTCCTTATTCTTATACTCCAACCCCCTTGCAATAAAGGCTAACATACCATTTCCCTTCCTAATTGCTTGCTGTACCTGCATGTTAACTTTATGTGTTTTGTGTACGAGGACACCCAGGTCTCTCTGACACCAACATTTATTAGTCTCTCACCTTTTAAAAAATATTCTGCTTTTCTATTCTTCTGACCAAAGTGAATAACCTCACATTTCCCCACATTATACTCCATCTGCCACCTTCTTGCCCACTCACTTAACCTGACTCTATCCCTTTGCAGACTCTTTGTGTCTTCCTCACAGTTTACTTTCCCACCCAGCTTTGCATCGCCAGCAAATTTGGATACATTACACTCGGTCCCTTCATCTAAGTCATTGATACAGATTGTAAATAGCTGAGGCCCAAGCACTGATCCTTGCAGCACCCCACTAGTTACAGCCTGACAACCTGAGAATGACCCGTTTATCCCTACTCTCTGTTTTCTGTCCGTTATCCAATCCTCTATCCATGCTAATATATTACCCCCAATCCCATGAGTCCTTTTCTTGTGTAATAACCTTTTATGTGGCACCTTATCGAATGCCTTTTGAAAATCCAAATATACGACATCCACTGGTTACATTTGCTGCCTTCCAATTCACGGGGACTGTTCTAGAATCTGGGGAATTTTGGACGATCACAACCAATGCATCCACTATCTCTGCAACCAACTCTTTTACAACCCTCGGATGTCGGCCATCAGGTCCAGGGGATTTATCGGCTTTTAGTCCCATTAATTTCTCCGGTACTTTTTCTTTACTAACCTTAAATGCTTTACGTTCCTCACTCTCATTAGCCCCTTGGTTCCCCACTATTTCTGGTATGCTTTTTGTGTCTTCCACTGTGAAGTCAGATAAAAAATATTTGTTTAACAGCTCTGTCATTTCCTTATTCCCCATTATAATTTCTCCTGTCTCAGGCTGTAAGGGACCCATGTTTACTTTCACTAATCTCTTCATTTTTACTTCCTGTAACAGCTCTTACAATCTGTTTTTTATGTTTCTTGATAGTTTACTCTCATATTGATAGAGGGAGAAAATTCAATATGTGTTTTCTCTGTCTCTCTTCCCCATGTCCCATCATTCTGTCTCTCTTTGTAAGCCGTCCATCAGTACTATCTCCCAGCTCTGCTGAAGGGTGCACCCCGACCAGTCACCATTCCTCCTTCATTTACAGACACTCCCCGACCAGTCGCCGTTCCTCCTTCATTTACAGACGCTCCCCGACCAGTCGCCGTTCCTCCTTCATTTACAGACACTCCCCGACCAGTCACCATTCCTCCTTCATTTACAGACGCTCCCCGACCAGTCACCATTCCTCCTTCATTTACAGACGCTCCCCGACCAGTCACCATTCCTCCTTCATTTACAGACACTCCCCGACCAGTCACCATTCCTCCTTCATTTACAGACGCTCCCCGACCAGTCACCATTCCTCCTTCATTTACAGACGCACCCCGACCAGTCACCATTCCTCCTTCATTTACAGACGCTCCCCGACCAGTCGCCATTCCTCCTTCATTTACAGACGCTCCCCGACCAGTCGCCATTCCTCCTTAATTTACAGACGCTCCCCAACCAGTCACCATTCCTCCTTCATTTACAGACGCTCCCCAACCAGTCGCCATTCCTCCTTCATTTACAGACGCTCCCCGACCAGTCACCATTCCTCCTTCATTTACAGACGCTCCCCGACCAGTCGCCGTTCCTCCTTCATTTACAGACGCTCCCCGACCAGTCACCATTCCTCCTTCATTTACAGACGCTCCCCGACCAGTCGCCGTTCCTCCTTCATTTACAGACGCTCCCCAACCAGTCACCATTCCTCCTTCATTTACAGACGCTCCCCAACCAGTCGCCGTTCCTCCTTCATTTACAGACGCTCCCCAACCAGTCACCATTCCTCCTTCATTTACAGACGCTCCCCAACCAGTCGCCGTTCCTCCTTCATTTACAGACGCTCCCCGACCAGTCGCCATTCCTCCTTCATTTACAGACGCTCCCCGACCAGTCGCCGTTCCTCCTTCATTTACAGACGCTCCCCGACCAGTCGCCGTTCCTCCTTCATTTACAGACGATCCCCGACCAGTCGCCGTTCCTCCTTCATTTACAGACGCTCCCCGACCAGTCGCCGTTCCTCCTTCATTTACAGACGCTCCCCAACCAGTCGCCGTTCCTCCTTCATTTACAGACGCTCCCCGACATGTCGCCGTTCCTCCTTCATTTACAGACGCTCCCCGACCAGTCGCCGTTCCTCCTTCATTTACAGACGCTCCCCGACCAGTCGCCGTTCCTCCTTCATTTACAGACGCTCCCCGACATGTCGCCGTTCCTCCTTCATTTACAGACGCTCCCCGACCAGTCGCCGTTCCTCCTTCATTTACAGACGCTCCCCGACCAGTCGCCGTTCCTCCTTCACTTATAGACACTCCCTCACCTGTCACCATTTCCCCCTCATTTACAGACGCTCCCTGACCAGTCACCATTTCATCTTCATTTACAGACGTTCCCTGACCAGTCGCCGTTCCTCCTTCACTTATAGACACTCCCTCACCTGTCACCATTTCCCCCTCATTTACAGACGTTCCCTGACCAGTCACCATTTCCCCTTAATTTTTTTTTATTCTTTCATGGGATGTGGGTGTTGCTGGCGAGCCCGGCATTTATTGCCCATCCCTAATTGCCCTTGAGAAGGTGGTGGTGAGCCGCCTTCTTGAACCGCTGCAGTCCGTGTGGTTTGACTTACAGGGAGAGGTTAGACAGACTGGGACTTTATTCCCTGGAGAGTAGGAGGTTAAGGGGAGATCTTATAGAAGTCTATAAAATAATGAGGGGCATAGATAAGGTAGATAGTCAAAATCTTTTCCCAAAGGTAGGGGAGTCTATAACGAGGGGGCATAGATTTAAGGTGAGAGGGGAGAGATACAAAAGGGTCCAGAGGGGCAATTTTTTCACTCAAAGGGTGGTGAGTGTCTGGAACGAGCTGCCAGAGGCAGTAGTAGAGGCGGGTACAATTTTGTCTTTTAAAAAGCATTTGGACAGTTACATGGGGAAGATGGGTATAGAGGGATATGGGCCAAGGGCAGGCAATTGGGACTAGCTTAGTGGTATAAACTGGGCGACATGGACATGTTGGGCCGAAGGGCCTGTTTCCATGTTGTAAACTTCTATGATTCTATGATTCTATGAGTGCTGTTAGGAAGGGAGTTCCAGGATTTTGACCCAGCGACAATGAAGGAACGGCGATATATTTCCAAGTCGGGAGGGTGTGTGACTTGGAGGGGAACGTGCAGGTGGTGTTGTTCCCATGTGCCTGCTGCCCTTGTCCTTCTAGGTGGTAGAGGTCGCGGGTTTGGGAGGTGCTGTCGAAGAAGCCTTGGCGAGTTGCTGCAGTGCATCCTGTGGATGGTACACACTGCAGCCACAGTGCGCCGGTGGTGAAGGGAGTGAATGTTTAGGGTGGTGGATGGGGTGCCAATCAAGCGGGCTGCTTTATCTTGCATGGTGTCAAGCTTCTTGAGTGTTGTTGGAGCTGCACTCATCCAGGCAAGTGGAGAGTATTCCATCACACTCCTGACTTGTGCCTTGTAGATGGTGGAAAGGCTTTGGGGAGTCAGGAAGTGAGTCACTCGCTGCAGAATACCCAGCCTCTGACCTGCTCTCGTAGCCACAGTATTTATATGTCTGGTCCAGTTAAGTTTCTGGTCAATGGTGACCCCCAGGATGTTGATGGTGGGGGATTCGGCGATGGTAATGCCGTTGAATGTCAAGGGGAGGTGGTTAGACTCTCTCTTGTTGGAGATGGTCATTGCCTGGCACTTGTCTGGTGCGAATGTTACTTGCCGCTTATGAGCCCAAGCCTGGATGTTGTCCAGGTCTTGCTGCATGCGGGCTCGGACTGCTTCATTATTTGAGGGGTTGCGAATGGAACTGAACACTGTGCAATCATCAGCGAACATCCCCATTTCTGACCTTATGATGGAAGGAAGGTCATTGATGAAGCAGCTGAAGATGGTTGGGCTGAGGACACTGCCCTGAGGAACTCCTGCAGCAATGCCCAGGGGCTGAGATGATTGGCCTCCAACAACCACTACCATCTTCCTTTGTGCTAGGTATGACTCCAGCCACTGGAGAGATTTCCCCCTGATTCCCATTGACTTCAATTTTACTCGGGCTCCTTGGTGCCACACTCGGTCAAATGCTGCCTTGATGTCAAGGGCAGTCACTCTCACCTCACCTCTGGAATTCAGCTCTTTTGTCCATGTTTGGACCAAGGCTGTAATGAGGTCTGGAGCCGAGTGGTCCTGGCGGAACCCAAACTGAGCATCAGTAAGCAGGTTATTGGTGAGTAAGTGCCGCTTGATAGCACTGTCGACGACACCTTCCATCACTTTGTTGATGATTGAGAGTAGACTGATGGGGCGGTAATTGGCCGGATTGGATTTGTCCTGATTTTTGTGGACAAGACATAACTGGGCAATTTTCCACATTGTCGGGTAGATGCCAGTGTTGTAGCTGTACTGGAACAGCTTGGCTAGAGGGGCAGCTAGTTCTGGAGCACAAGTCTTCAGCACTACAGCTGGGATGTTGTCAGGGCCCATAGCCTTTGCTGTATCCAGTGCACTCAGCCGTTTCTTGATATCACGTGGAGTGAATCGAATTGGCTGAAGACTGGCTTCTGTGATGGTGGGGATTTCGGGAGGAGGCCGAGATGGATTGTCCACACGGCACTTCTGGCTGAAGATGGTTGCAAACGCTTCAGCCTTGTCTTTTGCCACTCACGTGCTGGACTCCGCCATCATTGAGGATGGGGATGTTTACAGAGCCTCCTCCTCCCGTTAGTTGTTTAATTGTCCACCACCATTCACGACTGGATATGGCAGGACTGCAGAGCTTTGATCTGATCCGTTGGTTGTGGAATCGCTTAGCTCTGTCTATAGCATGTTGCTTCCGCTGTTTAGCATGCCTGTAGTCCTGAGTTGTAGCTTCACCAGGTTGGCACCTCATTTTTAGGTACGCCTGGTGCTGCTCCTGGCATGCTCTTCTCCACTCCTCATTGAACCAGGGTTGATCCCCTGGCTTGTTGGTAATGGTAGAGTGAGGAATATGCCGGGCCATGAGGTTACAGTTTGTGCTGCAATACAATTCTGCTGCTGCTGATGGCCCACAGCGCCTCATGGATGCCTAGTTTTGAGCTGCTAGATCTGATCTGAATCTATCCCATTTAGCACGGTGGTAGTGCCACACAACATGTTGGATGGTGTCCTCGGTGCGAAGACGGGATTTCATCTCCACGAGGACTGTGCGGTGGTCACTCCTACCAATACTGTCATGGACAGATGCATTTGCGACAGGTAGATTGGTGAGGACAAGGTCAAGTAAGTTTTTCCCTCGTGTTGGTTCGCTCACCACCTGCCGCAGGCCCAGTCTGGCAGCTATGTTCTTCAGGACTTGGCCAGCTCGGTCAGTAGTGATGCTACCGAGCCACTCTTGGTGATGGACATTGAAGTCCCCCACCCAGAGTACACTCTGTGCCCTTGCTACCCTCAGTGCTTCCTCCAAGTGGTGTTCAACATGGAGGAGGACTGATTCATCAGCTGAGGGAGGACGGTAGGTGGTAATCAGCAGGAGGTTTCCTTGCCCATGTTTGACCTGATGCCATGAGATTTCATGGGGTCCAGAGTCAATGTTGAGGACTCCCAGGGCCACTCCCTCCTGACTGTATATCACTGTACTGCCACCTCTGGTGGGTCTGTCCTGCCGGTGGGACAGGACATACCCAGGGATGGTGATGGAAGAGTCTGGGACGTTGGCTGAAAGATATGATTCTGTAAGTATGGCTATGTCAGGCTGTTGCTTGACTGGTCTGTGGGACAGCTCTCCCAATTTTGGCACAAGTCCCCAGATGTTAGTAAGGAGGACCTTGCAGGGTCGACTGGGCTTGGTGTTTTGCCGTTGTCGTGTCTGGTGCCTCGTGGTCCGATGCCGGGTGGTCCGTCCGGTTTTATTCTTATTATGACTTTTCATAGCGAGATTTTACAACTGAGTGGCTTGCTAGGCCATTTCAGAGGGCAATTAAGAATCAACCACATTGCTGTGGGTCTGGAGTCACATGTAGGCCAGACCGGGTAAGGACGGCAGGTTTCCTTCCCTAAAGGACATTAGTGAACCAGATGGGTTTTTACGACAATCCGGTAGTTTCATGGCCATCATTACTGATACGAGTATTTTAATTCCAGATTTTTATTTAATTAATTGAATTTAAATTCGCCAGCTGCTGTGGCAGGATTAATTTACAGATGCTCCCTCACCAGTCACCATTTCCCCTTCGTTTACAGAAACTCCCTGACCCATCACCATTCCTTCATTTATAGACGCTCCCTGACCCATCACCATTCCTCCTTCATTAACAGATGCTCCCTGACCCATCACCATTCCTCCTTCATTTAGAGACACTCCCTGACCCATCACCATTTCCCCTTCATTTACAGACACTCCCTGACCCATCACCTTTCCTCCTTCATTTACAGACACTCCCTGACCTATCACCATTCCTCCTTCATTTATAAACACTCCCTGACCTATCACCATTTACAGACACTCCCTGACCCATCACCATTCCTCCTTCATTTAGAGACATTCCCTGACCCATCACCATTCCTCCTTAATTTAGAGACATTCCCTGACCCATCACCATTCCTCCTTCATTTAGAGACATTCCCTGACCCATCACCATTCCACCTTCATTTAGAGACATTCCCTGACCCATCACCATTCCTCCTTCATTTAGAGACATTCCCTGACCCATCACCAATTCCCCTTCATTTACAAACACTCCCTGACCTATCACCATTTACAGACACTCCCTGACCCATCATCATTCCTCCTTCATTTCGAGAGATTCCCTGACCCATCACCATTCCTCTTTCATTTAGAGACACTCCCTGACCCATCACCATTTCCCCTTCATTTACAGACACTCCCTGACACATCACAATTCCTCCTTCATTTACAGACACTCCCTGACCTATCACCATTTACAGACACTCCCTGACCCATCACCATTCCTCCTTCATTTAGAGACATTCCCTGACCCATCACCATTCCTCCTTCATTTAGAGACATTCCTTGACCCATCACCATTCCTCCTTCATTTAGAGACATTCCCTGACCCATCACCATTCCTCCTTCATTAACAGACGCTCCCTGACCCATCACCAGTTCTCCTTCATTTATAGACGCTCCCTGACCCATCATCATTCCTCCTTCATTAACAGACGCTCCCTGACCCATCACCATTTCTCCTTCATTTAAAGACACTCCCTGACCCATCACCAGTTCTCCTTCATTTATAGACGCTCCCTAACCCATCACCATTTCCCCTTCATTTACAGACGCTCCCTGACCCATCACCAGTTCTCCTTCATTTATAGACGCTCCCTGACCCATCACCATTTCCCCTCCATTTACAGACACTCCCTGACCCATCACCATTTCCCCTCCATTTACAGACACTCCCTGACCCATCACCAATCCTCCTTCATTTAGAGACACTCCCTGACCCATCACCAATCCTCCTTCATTTAGAGACACTCCCTGACCCATCACCATTTCCCCTTCATTTACAGACGCTCCCTGACCCATCACCATTCCTCCTTCATTTAGAGACACTCCCTGACCCATCACCATTTCCCCTCCATTTACAGACACTCGTTGACCCATCACCATTTCCCCTCCATTTACAGACACTCCCTGACCCATCACCATTCCTCTTTCATTTAGAGACACTCCCTGACCCATCATCATTTCCCCTTCATTTGCAGACACTCCCTGACCCATCACCTTTCCTCCTTAATTTAGAGACACTCCCTGACCCATCACCATTCCTCCTTCATTTAGAGAGACTCCCTGACCCATCACCATTCCTCCTTCATTTAGAGACATTCCCTGACCCATCACCATACCTCCTTCATTTAGAGACACTCCCTGACCCATCACCATTTCCCCTTCATTTACAGACACTCCCTGACCCATCACCATTTCCCCTTCATTTACAGACACTCCCTGACCCATCACCATTCCTCCTTCATTTAGAGACACTCCCTGACCCATCACCATTGCTCCTTCATTTAGAGACATTCCCTGACCTATCACCATTTACAGACACTCCCTGACCCATCACCATTTACAGACGCTCCCTGACCCATCACCATTTACAGACGCTCCCTGACCCCTCACCATTTACAGACGCTCCCTGACCCCTCACCATTTACAGACGCTCCCTGACCCATCACCATTTACAGACGCTCCCTGACCCATCACCATTTACAGATGCTCCCTGACCCATCACCATTTACAGACGCTCCCTGACCCATCACCATTTACAGACGCTCCCTGACCCATCACCATTTACAGACGCTCCCTGAGAATCCCTCTAGTCTGACGCATGCGCGGGGCCGCGGGCCTTTGGTTGAGAGTTGGGCCGAAGCGAAAGTGGAGAATCGGGAATGGGGAATCGGGAATGGGGCGGGTCGGGGCGGGTCGGGGCGGGGGGACTGTGTTCGCTGATTGATGCTCGGGGCCGCACTCGGTGTTTGTCCAGCCTGGGCCCGGTCCCCGGGGTGGATTAACTCGCTCCCCCCGATCCTCTTACCTGCAGCGACCGCTCCGACTCCCGCAGACCACACTGACCGCGCATGCTCAGGACACACTGACCAGCCATGGGCAGCTGCTGCGCCTGCGCGCTGGGCCCCACTGATCCAGATAGGGCACATTCTGTACCGCGCTGCATCCTGGGTGATGCGGCCGCCATTGATCCTCTTGATCTGCGATCTGACAACAAAGAGATTGGAAGCCGGGAGAACGCGTTTGCACCAAGGATAATAAAAGAAACTAAAACCCCAACGCTTGGTGCTATTAAACCCGCAACAAACGCTCAGCGACTCCCACTTCGGTGAACTCCACATATCATTTCTTCCTGTGACGATTAATTTCGGTTTATTACATGTTGTAACTGACAGGTTCAATGTTTATTTCCCAACTGTGCCTCAGGACCGTCAGTCTCACCATTAACACCGCCCTGGTGAGAGTTCCGGACCAATAGGAAGAGCGGAGAGGGACCGGAGGACCGAGCGAGCGGGTGGTCCTCCAACCAATCGGAGCGTGTGAGGGGAGGGACTTACGGCACCGAGTGGGAGGGCCTGAGCCTGGATGTCCCTTATTGTCTGAAACTCTGCATCACTTTTAAAACTCAATTGATCTTAAACTTTAGGAGAAAACCGGACCTTTATATCCAACAAGAGAGAGTCTAACCACCTCCCCTTCACATTCAACGGCATTACCATCGCCGAATCCCCCACCATCAACATCCTGGGGGTCACCATTGACCAGAAACTTAACTGGACCAGCCATGTAAATACTGTGGCTACAAGAGCAGGTCAGAGGCTGGGTATTCTGCGGCGAGTGACTCACCTCCTGACTCCCCAAAGCCTTTCCACCATCTACAAGGCACAAGTCAGGAGTGTGATGGAATACTCTCCACTTGCCTGGATGAGTGCAGCTCCAACAACACTCAAGAAGCTCGACACCATCCAAGATAAAGCAGCCCATTTGATTGGCACCCCATCCACCGCACTAAACATTCACTCCCTTCACCACCGGCGCACTGTGGCTGCAGTGTGTACCATCCACAGGATGCACTGCAGCAACTCGCCAAGGCTTCTTCGACAGCACCTCCCAAACCCGTGACCTCTACCACCTAGAAGGACAAGGGCAGCAGGCGCATGGGAACAACACCACCTGCACGTTCCCCTCCAAGTCACACACCATCCCGACTTGGAAATATATCGCCGTTCCTTCATCGTCACTGGGTCAAAATCCTGGAACTCCCTTCCTAACAGCACTGTGGGAGAACCGTCACCACACGGACTGCAGCGGTTCAAGAAGGCGGCTCACCACCACCTTCTCGAGGGCAATTAGGGATGGGCAATAAATGCCGGCCTCGCCAGCGACGCCCACATCCCATGAACGAATAAAAAAAAGGATGTCTCGGCCACGGACAGGGAGCAGAAGAGATTCACGGAGATGATACCAGGGACGAGAGACTTTAGTTATGAGGAGAGACTGGAGAAACTGGGGCTCTTTTCATTCGAACAAAGAAGGTTAAGTGGTGTTCAAAAATTGATCACGAAAATCAAGAAAAAGTATTTCCACTGGTCGGTGATTCAGTAACTTGAGGGAATCAAATTCAAATCATCAACAAAAGACTCAGATCCAGGGATAAAATATTGAGCACACTGCACAAAAATGTTCGGGACACTCACTGTCCTTCCAGATCTGTGTCTGGGGGAGAAACTGATGGGTTTCTCTTATCAACAGGGGTTACGGGGAAAGAGTGGGGGATGGGACTAACTGGGTTGCTCTTACTGGCACAGGCTCAATGGGCCGAATAGCCTCCTTCTTTGCTATAAAGATTCTTTGATTCTGTGATTCTATCTTTGTCGTTCTCATCTAGGGGCTGGACGTCAGTGCCAGAGAATAGGGTATTTTGAGCACCTATTGTCTGCTTGAAACACTCTGCACTCAGGAACAGCACGGGTTAGATACAGAGTAAAGCTCCCTCTACACTGTCCCATCAAACACTCCCGGGACAGGTACAGCACGGGGTTAGATACAGAGTAAAGCTCCCTCTACACTGTCCCACCAAACACTCCCAGGACAGGTACAGCACGGGGTTAGATACAGAGTAAAGCTCCCTCTACACTGACCCACCAAACACTCCCAGGGCAGGTACAGCTCGGGTTAGATACAGAGTAAAGCTCCCTCTACACTGTCCCATCAAACACTCCCGGGACAGGTACAGCACGGGGTTAGATACAGAGTAAAGCTCCCTCTACACTGACCCACCAAACACTCCCAGGGCAGGTACAGCACGGGTTAGATACAGAGTAAAGCTCCCTCTACACTGTCCCACCAAACACTCCCAGGGCAGGTACAGCTCGGGTTAGATACAGAGTAAAGCTCCCTCTACACTGTCCCACCAAACACTCCCAGGACAGGTACAGCACGGGGTTAGATACAGAGTAAAGCTCCCTCTACACTGTCCCATCAAACACTCCCGGGACAGGTACAGCACGGGGTTAGATACAGAGTAAAGCTCCCTCTACACTGACCCACCAAACACTCCCAGGGCAGGTACAGCACGGGTTAGATACAGAGTAAAGCTCCCTCTACACTGTCCCACCAAACACTCCCAGGGCAGGTACAGCTCGGGTTAGATACAGAGTAAAGCTCCCTCTACACTGTCCCATCAAACACTCCCGGGACAATTACAGCACGGGGTTAGATACAGAGTAAAGCTCCCTCTACACTGACCCACCAAACACTCCCAGGGCAGGTACAGCACGGGTTAGATACAGAGTAAAGCTCCCTCTACACTGTCCCACCAAACACTCCCAGGGCAGGTACAGCTCGGGTTAGATACAGAGTAAAGCTCCCTCTACACTGTCCCATCAAACACTCCCGGGACAGGTACAGCACGGGTTAGATACAGAGTAAAGCTCCCTCCACACTCTCCCATCAAACACTCCCAGGACAGGTAGTGGTTGTTGGAGGCCAATCATCTCAGCCCCAGGGCATTGCTGCGGGAGTTCCTCAGGGCAGTGTCCTAGGCCCAACCATCTTCAGCTGCTTCATCAATGACCTTCCCTCCATCATAAGGTCAGAAATGGGGATGTTCGCTGATGACTGCACAGTGTTCAGTTCCATTCGCAACCCCTCAGATAATGAAGCAGTCCGAGCCCGCATGCAGCAAGACCTGGACAACATCCAGGCTTGGGCTCATAAGTGGCAAGTAACATTCGCGCCAGATAAGTGCCAGGCAATGACCATCTCCAACAAGGGAGAGTCTAACCACCTCCCCTTGACATTCAACGGCATTACCATCGCCGAATCCCCCACCATCAACATCCTAGGGGTCACCATTGACCAGAAACTTAACTGGACCAGCCATGTAAATACTGTGGCTACAAGAGCAGGTCAGAGGCTGGGTATTCTGCGGCGAGTGACTCACCTCCTGACTCCCCAAAGCCTTTCCACCATCTACAAGGCACAAGTCAGGAGTGTGAAGGAATACTCTCCACTTGCCTGGATGAGTGCAGCTCCAACAACACTCAAGAAGCTCGACACCATCCAAGATAAAGCAGCCGCTTGATTGGCACCCCATCCACCACCCTAAACATTCACTCCCTTCACCACCGGCGCACTGTGGCTGCAGTGTGTACCATCCACAGGATGCACTGCAGCAACTCGCCAAGGCTTCTTCGACAGCACCTCCCAAACCCACGACCTCTACCACCTAGAAGGACAAGGGCAGCAGGCGCATGGGAACAACACCACCTGCATGTTCCCCTCCAAGTCACACACCATCCCAACTTGGAAATATATCGCCGTTCCTTCATTGTTGCTGGGTCAAAATCCTGGAACTCCCTTCCTAACAGCACTGTGGGAGAACCGTCACCACACGGACTGCAGCGGTTCAAGAAGGCGGCTCACCACCACCTTCTCAAGGGCAATTAGGGATGGGCAATAAATGCCGGCCTCGCCAGCGACGCCCACATCCCGTGAACGAATAAAAAAAAAGGTACAGCACAGGTTAGATACAGAGTAAAGCTCCCTCTAAAACCAAATTAGCAATAATACTGTGGGGAGGAATTCCTGGAGTGTGTACGTGATGGATTTCTAGAACAATACGTTGAGGAACCAACTAGAGAACAGGCGATCCTGGACTGGGTATTGTGCAATGAGAAAGGATTAATTAACAATCTTGTTGTGCGGGGTAACTTAGGGAAGAGCGACCATAACATGATAGAATTCCTCATTAAGATGGAGAGTGAAGTAGTCAAATCCGAAACTAGGGTCCTGAATCTAAATAAAGGAAATTACGACAGTATGAGGTGTGAGTTGGCTATGATAGATTGGGGAACTTTACTAAAAGGGATGACGGTGGATAGGCAATGGCTAATATTTAAAGAATGTGTGCAGGAATTACAACAATTATTCATTCCTGTATGGCGCAAAAATAAAACAGGAAAGGTGGCTCAACCGTGGCTTACAAAAGAAATTAGGGATAGTGTTAGATCCAAAGAGGAGACATATAAAATTGCCAGAAAAAGAAGCAAGCCTGAGGATTGGGAGCAGTTCAGAATTCAGCAAAGGAGGACAAAGAGATTGATTAAGAGGGGAAAAATAGAGTATGAGAGTAAACTAGCAGGGAACATAAAAACTGACTGAAAAAGCTTCGATAAATATGTCAAGAAAAAAAGATTAGTGAAGACAAATGTAGGTCCCTTACAGTCAGAAATGGGGGAAATTATAATGGGGAACAAAGAAATGGCAGAACAATTAAACAAATACTTTGGTTCTGTCTTCACAAACGAGGACACAAATAACCTGCCAGAAATGTTAGGGAACCAAGGGTCTAGTGAGAGGGAGGAACTGAAGGAAATCAGTATTAGTAAAAAAAATAGTGCTCGGGAAATTAATGGGGCTAAAGGCTGACAAATCCCCAGGGCCTGATAATCTACATCCCAGAGTACTAAAGGAAGTGGCCCTGGAAATAGTGGATGCATTGGTGATCATCTTCCAAAATTCTATAGACTCTGGAACAGTTCCTACAGATTGGAGGGTGGCAAATGTAACCCCACTATTTAAAAAAGGAGGGAGAGAAAAAACAGGGAATTACAGACCAGTTAGCCTAACATCAGTAGTGGGGAAAATGCTAGAGTCTATTATAAAGGATGTGATAACAGAACACTTGGAAGGCATTAACGGGATTGGACAAAGTCAGCATGGGTTTATGAAAGGGAAATCATGCTTAACAAATCTACTGGAGTTTTTTGAGGCTGTAACTAGTAGAATAGATCGGGGAGAACCAGTGGATGTGGTGTACTTGGATTTTCAGAAGGCTTTTGATAAGGTCCCACACAAGAGGTTAGTGTGCAAAATTAAAGCACGTGGGATTGGGAGAATATACTGGCATGGATTGAGAATTGGTTGACAGACAGGAAACAGAGAGTAGGAATAAACGGGTCTTTTTCCGGGTGGTGTGTGTCAGCTTCACCTCTGACTTCTGAGTGGTTCGAATCGCTCCCACTCCCTGGGTTCTAGACCTTGGACTTATTAAAGGTCCCGGCAGATTGGAAAACTGCTAATGTAACACCCTTATTTAAAAAGGGTAGTAGGCAGAAGGCTGGAAATTATAGACCAGTTAGCCTAACATCTGTGGTGGGTAAAATTTTGGAGTCTATTATTAAGGAGACAGTAGCGGAACATTTGGATAAACATAATTTAATAGGACAAAGTCAGCATGGCTTTATGAAGGGGAAGTCATGTCTGACAAATTTGCTTGAGTTCTTTGAGGATATAACGTATAGGGTGGATAAAGGGGAACCAGTGGACATAGTGTATTTAGACTTCCAGAAGGCATTCGACAAGGTGCCACATAAAAGATTATTGCTCAAGATAAAGAATCATTGGATTGGGGGTAATATTCTGGCATGGGTGGAGGATTGGTTATCTAACAGGAAGCAGAGAGTTGGGATAAATGGTACATTCTCGGACTGGCAACCAGTAGCCAGTGGTGTTCCGCAGGGGTCGGTGCTGGGTCCCCAACTCTTTACAATCTATATTAACGATTTGGAGGAGGGGACCGAGTCCAACATATCAAAGTTTGCAGATGATACAAAGATGGGAGGGAAAGTAGAGAGTGAGGAGGACATAAAAAACCTACAAGGGGATATAGACAGGCTGGGTGAGTGGGCGGAGATTTGGCAGATACAATACAATATTGGAAAATGTGAGGTTATGCACTTTGGCAGGAAAAATCGGAGAGCAAGTTATTATCTTAATGGCGAGAGACTGGAAAGTACTGCAGTACAAAGGGATCTGGGGGTCCTAGTGCAAGAAAATCAAAAAGTTAGTATGCAGGTGCAGCAGGTGATCAAGAAGGCCAACGGAATGTTGGCTTTTATTGCTAGGGGGATAGAATATAAAAACAAGGAGGTATTGCTGCAGTTATATAAGGTATTGGTGAGACCGCACCTGGAATACTGCATACAGTTTTGGTCTCCATACTTAAGAAAAGACATACTTGCTCTCGAGGCAGTACAAAGAAGGTTCACTCGGTTAATCCCGGGGATGAGGGGGCGGACATATGAGGAGAGGTTGAGTAGATTGGGACTCTACTCATTGGAGTTCAGAAGAATGAGAGGCGATCTTATTGAAACATATAAGATTGTGAAGGGGCTTGATCGGGTGGATGCGGTAAGGATGTTCCCAAGGATGGGTGAAACTAGAACTAGGGGGCATAATCTTAGAATAAGGGGCTGCTCTTTCAAAACTGAGATGAGGAGAAACTTCTTCACTCAGAGGGTGGTAGGACTGTGGAATTTGCTGCCCCAGGAAGCTGTGGAAGCTACATCATTAGATAAATTTAAAACAGAAATAGACAGTTTCCTAGAAGTAAAGGGAATTAGGGGTTATGGGGAGCGGGCAGGAAATTGGACATGAATTTAGATTTGAGGTTAGGATCAGATCAGCCATGATCTTATTGAATGGTGGAGCAGGCTCGAGGGGCCGATTGGCCTACTCCTGCTCCTATTTCTTATGTTCTTATGTTCTTATTTGGGGGTTGTGACAAAGTGCAGCAGACAACTGGTTTTGGTGCAAGAAAAACTGGGTTTATTGAAGTCCCAAATGAACTTAGAACATTCGGATTACACTGAGATTATACAGACCTACAAAGTACACTTAGTTAAGAATGGGGAACACACGGCATAATGAGGGAAAATCACGCTACTAATCCCCTTACCCTTGTCCCACCCCCAAAACCTAACTAAATTGAACTAGGAGAGGTCAGGAATCATGCTCACCAAACCAGGGTTCCTTGACAGTTCGAAATCCAGCCAGGTAAGCCGGTTGCAGTTTTGGGGTCCGCTCTTTGTGTCCTCTGGGCCCTGCCGTCCCCACGTGGTCCTGGTCTGAGGAATCTGCGAAGGTTTTTCAGTTGGGTGGAGTCCGCTGGTGCGGTAAGGCACGGTTGTGGGTGGTCGATCTTCGTGGAGGGCTGCAGTTGCGGCCTTGTTGTCTTCGGTTGAGCCTGCCACACGTGCCCCTCGCCATGATGTTGCCTGCGGGCCTGCAAACCTCCGGATCTCCTTCCTCCGCTTTGCTCAGCTACCTCTCCCTGCTTAAACTCTGCTTCCACTCTGCTTAAAACCCCACCCACTTCGGAACTGGTTATACTGTTTTTCGAATTTCTTATCTGAGCGCCAAATCAAGGTTCGTTCTTTGTCTGATTTAGGTGGGCTTCTTCAGGTGATTATAGTTTTTGGCCTTAACTGGTTTTGGGGCGGTTGTCTCGTTGTTTTTAATGGGCTTGAATAATGTTTATCGTTGCCTTCCTGCCCCTGTAACTAGTCTTGAACTGAAAGCCATTGTATATGTGAAGTCTTGATGGGTTCGCATAATTGCTCCATTGTTGCCTTCCTGCCTTAGTAGTTAGTAGTGATTATTTATGCAAAGTTTTGATGGGCTTTAGTTTCGTGGAAGATGAAGTCTTTCTCTGGGTTGATTGTTTTAAAGGGAAGAATGCCTATTCTGTCTCCTCTCGTTGTCTGGTTTCAGGCAACAACCCACACTGCACCCAACAAGCCCGGGCATGTCCAGTCCCAGGCCCTCATGGGCCTAACCTCCTGTCTGCAGGGTTCCACATTTAACCCAGCAGTTGGGTCCTCTGCCATAAAAGTCCAAAAGTCATATCCTCGTTGACGATATGAAAAATGTGGGAATTTTGAGAACCCTTTACTAGTGGGGTACCGCAGGGATCAGTGCTTGGGCCCCAGCTATTCATAATATATATCAATGATTTGGATGAGGGAACGGAATGTAACATTTGCAGACAACTGTGGAAGTGCATGAAGGGATACTTGACTATATTAACTGTCTATTAATTCACTTAACTCACATAATAAAGTTTCTCACGAGAACATATAGAAGCACAATTGTGTAATTACTTTGAGTTTCTCACGTTGATAGCTGTCCTCCCTTTCGATAGGGAGGTAGCTGACTACAGGAATAAATGGCCATATAGCCTTGAGACGAGCTATAGCCCGACTGATAATGAAAGACAGAAATGTAGGGAAAAGCACTTCCCCAAGCCTGTGTGCAAGGTATCAAGATGGCTGTGGGAACTCGAGGGCGGGCTCACTATTTAGATTGACCAACTACCTGAGCCAATAAAGAATGTACGTGTACGCCCATATTCTGTAACAGGTGGGCGTTGTTTACCGAATTGTATAAACGTGAGCTGTTTCTTGAACTCGGCGAAGTTGAACCATCAACCTTTGCTTGAGGTGCTCGTCCACTTGTACACAAGTTGGGGTTCAATAAAGTTTCTCTTTGTACTACATGTTTGTGTGTTAATATTACTTATTACTATACAAATGCATTAAGTTTCGACACAACACAAAGCTGGGGTGGAATGTGAGCTGTGAGGAGGATGCAAAGAGGCTGCAGTGTGATTTGGACAAGTTGGGTGAGTGGGCAAGAACATGACAGATGCAGTATAACGTGGATAAATGTGAGGTTATCTACTTTGGTTGTGAAAACAGAAAGGCAGATTATTATCTGAATGGTGATAGATTGGGAAAAGGGGAGGTGCAACGAGACCTGGGTGTCCTTGTACACCAGTCGCTGAAAGCGAGCATTCAGGTGCAGCAAGCAGTTAGGAAGGCGAATGGTATGTTGGCCTTCATTGCAAGAGGATTTGAGTACAGGAGCAAGGATGTCTTACTGCAGTTATACAGGGCCTTAGTGAGACCACACCTGGAGTATTGTGTGCAGTTTTGGTCTCTTTACCTAAGAAAGGATACACTTGCCACAGAGGGAGTGCAGCGAAGGTTCACCAGACTGATTCCTGGGATGGCAGGACTGTCGTACGAGGAGAGATTGGGTCGACTCGGCCTGTATTCACTAGAGTTTAGAAGAATGAGAGGGGATCTCATTGAAACATATAAAATTCTAACAGGACTAGACAGACTCTTGCTCCTATTTTCTATGATTCCAGGATTCTACACGGTCCCATCAAACACTCCCACGGCAGGTACAGCACAGGTTAGATACAGAGTAAAGCTCCCTCTACACTGTCCCATCAAACACTCCCAGGGGCAGGTACAGCACGGGTTAGATACAGAGTAAAGCTCCCTCTACACTGTCCCATCAAACACTCCAAGGACAGGTACTGCACAGGTTAGATACAGAGTAAAGCTCCCTCTACACCGTCCCATCAAACACTCCCAGGACAGGTACAGCACGGGTTAGATACAGAGTAAAGCTCCTTCTACACCGTCCCATCAAACACTCCCAGGGCAGGTACAGCACGGGTTAGATACAGAGTAAAGCTCCCTCTACACTGTCCCATCAAACACTCCCAGGACAGGTACAGCACTGGTTAGATACAGAGTAAAGCTCCCTCTACACTGTCCCATCAAACACTCCCAGGGGCAGGTACAGCACGGGTTAGATACAGAGTAAAGCTCCCTCTACACTGTCCCATCAAACACTCCCAGGGCAGGTACAGGGTTAGATACAGAGTAAAGCTCCCTCTACACTGTCCCATCAAAGACTCCCAGGACAGGTACTGCACAGGTTAGATACAGAGTAAAGCTCCCTCTACACTGTCCCACCAAACACTCCCAGGGCAGGTACAGCACGGGTTAGATACAGAGTAAAGCTCCCTCTACACCGTCCCATCAAACACTCCCAGGACAGGTACAGCACAGGTTAGATACAGTGTGAAGCTCCCTCTACACTGTCCCATCCAAACTCCCAGGGCAGGTACAGCACGGATTAGAGACAGAGTAAAGCTCCCTCTACACTGTCCCATCAAACACTCCCAGGGCAGGTACAGCACGGGTTAGATACAGAGTAAAGCTCCCTCTACACTGTCCCATCAAACACTCCCGGGGCAGGTACAGCACAGGTTAGATACAGAGTAAAGCTCCCTCTACACTGTCCCATCAAACACTCCCAGGGGCAGGTACAGCACAGGTTAGATACAGAGTAAAGCACCCTCTCCACTGTCCCATCAAACACACCCAGGGCAGGTACAGCACGGGTTAGATACAGAGTAAAGCTCCCTCTACACTGTCCCATCAAACACTCCCAGGGCAGGTACAGCACGGGTTAGATACAGAGTAAAGCTCCCTCTACACTGTCCCATCAAACACTCCCGGGGCAGGTACAGCACAGGTTAGATACAGAGTAAAGCTCCCTCTACACTGTCCCATCAAACACTCCCAGGGGCAGGTACAGCACAGGTTAGATACAGAGTAAAGCACCCTCTCCACTGTCCCATCAAACACACCCAGGGCAGGTACAGCACGGGTTAGATACAGAGTAAAGCTCCCTCTACACTGTCCCATCAAACACTCCCGGGACAGGTACAGCACGGGTTAGATACAGAGTAAAGCTTCCTCTACACAGTCCCATCAAACACTCCCAGGGCAGGTACAGCACGGGTTAGATACAGAGTAAAGCTCCCTCTACACCGTCCCATCAAACACTCCCAGGGAAGGTACAGCACGGGTTAGATACAGAGTAAAGCTTCCTCTACACAGTCCCATCAAACACTCCCAGGACAGGTACAGCACTGGTTAGATGCAGAGTAAAGCTCCCTCTACACTGTCCCATCAAACACTCCCAGGGCAGGTACAGCACGGGTTAGATACAGAGTAAAGCTCCCTCTACACTGTCCCATCAAACACTCCCAGGGCAGGTACAGCACGGGTTAGATACAGAGTAAATCTCCCTCTACACTGTCCCATCAAACACTCCCAGGGGCAGGTACAGCACAGGTTAGATACAGAGTAAAGCTCCCTCTACACTGTCCCATCAAACACTCCCAGGACAGGTACTGCACAGGTTAGATACAGAGTAAAGCTCCCTCCACACTGTCCCATCAAACACTCCCAGGGCAGGTACAGCACGGGTTAGATACAGAGTAAAGCTCCCTCTACACCGTCCCATCAAACACTGCCCGGGCAGGTACAGCACGGGTTAGATACAGAGTAAAGCTCCCTCTACACCGTCCCATCAAACACTCCCAGGGCAGGTACAGCACGGGTTAGATACAGAGTAAAGCTCCCTCTACACTGTCCCATCAAACACTCACAGGGCAGGTACAGCACTGGTTCGATGCAGAGTAAAGCTCCCTCTACAATGTCCCATCAAACACTCCCAGGACAGGTACAGCACTGGTTCGATGCAGAGTAAAGCTCCCTCTGCACTGTCCCATCAAACACTCCCAGGGGCAGGTACAGGGTTAGATACAGAGTAAAGCTCACTCTACATTGTCCCATCAAACACTCCCAGGGGCAGGTACAGCACGGGTTAGATACAGTGTAAAGCTCCCTCTACACTGTCCCATCAAACACTCCCAGGGCAGGTACAGCACGGGTTAGATACAGAGTAAAGCTCCCTCTACACTGTCCCATCAAACACTCCCAGGGCAGGTACAGCACGGGTTAGATACAGAGTAAAGCTCCCTCTGCACTGTCCCATCAAACACTCCCAGGGCAGGTACAGCACGGGTTAGATACAGAGTAAAGCTCCCTCTACACTGTCCCATCAAACACTCCCAGGGTAGGTACAGCCGGGGTTCGATACAGAGTAAAGCTCCCTCTACACTGTCCCATCAAACACTCCCAGGGGCAGGTACAGCACAGGTTAGATACAGAGTAAAGCTCCCTCTACACTGTCCCATCAAACACTCCCAGGGCAGGTACAGCACGGGTTAGATACAGAGTAAAGCTCCTTCTACACCGTCCCATCAAACACTGCCCGGGCAGGTACAGCTCGGGTTAGATACAGAGTAAAGCTCCCTCTACACCGTCCCATCAAATACTCCCAGGGCAGGTACAGCACGGGTTAGATACAGAGTAAAGCTCCCTCTACACTGTCCCATTAAACACTCCCAGGGCAGGTACAGCACGGGTTAGATACAGAGTAAAGCTCCCTCTACACTGTCCCATCAAACACTCCCGGGGCAGGTACAGCACGGGTTAGATACAGAGTAAAGCTCCCTCTACACTGTCCCATCAAACACTCCCAGGGCAGGTACAGCACGGGTTAGATACAGAGTAAAGCTCCCTCTACACTGTCCCATCAAACACTCCCAGGGTCAGGTACAGCACGGGTTAGATACAGAGTAAAGCTCCCTCTACACTGTCCTATCAAACACTCCCAGGGCAGGTACAGCACGGGTTAGATACAGAGTAAAGCTCCCTCTACACTGTCCCATCAAACACTCCCAGACCCTGGTGAGCAGGGTCTCTAGGAACTGCAGTGATGTAATAAAGCAGTGCCATTCAGCCCATCTCGTCCTCTCCTTGTCCCTTTAAAGGTGGAGAGCTGGGACATCCGGTCTCCAAACAAATCCCACCTGTTCATAGTGAGAATCCCAGGGGAAGGGTCAAGGTGCAGAGTGTGGAATGCTGGTATAAAATGCCGGCTTTTTTAAAGTCATGACGCGATTTCTGTCACGATTTGGAAAAGCCCTGTTTCCTGACACTTTACACGTTGCCCTGGTTTAACAGTCGCTCACAGTGTTCGAGCAGGCACTGATATCATTCGCCTTTTATGTATCTTCTTGTACCCCATCTCCTTAACAACATTAGCTTTTCACAGCACTGCTTTCTTCAAATTGAACCCCAATGTGAAAAATACACGATTTCAAATCTAAGCAATGTGAGCAAGATTGGAAGCAGAGTGCGACCGGGGATAACGGGCCTGGGGCAGTGAGAACATCTCTTGAGCATTGAGATATTGAGTATCTGAGAGAAGCAGGGAGAAGAGATCTGTGTGTCTATTAATCCTCACTTGCTCAATGGCCAGCACCTTTCTTGCCCTCTCCCTGCTCTCCAGGTACGGCTTGCTTTCATTAATTCTCAGTGTTTGCATCAAGCAGCTGATTGACCAGCACCTGGAGGAGCAGAGGGAGCTGGACAGAAAGAAATGGCAGAAGCAGAAGGAGATGGCTCGTGAAACCGACTTCTGAACGATGACAAAAAGACAAACCGTGACGAGAGGGTGAAGATCCTGGACATGTCACGAGGACACACCACTCCCAGGCCGAGACGGCTGCCTTGGTCATTTCGAAAGGTTGTATGTGTTGCTTTGCTTTCTGCCTGTTTGGAGGGATCGGATACAGTAATCCAGGTGGTGATTGACTCACTTTATGCTCATGTGCACTTTCTAAATCATTAATCACTTAGATTAGTGGCGGCGGCAGCAGAGTTAAGAGAGCGTCTCGTAAAAGAGGCAGGAGGCGGAGGAGAGGGAGTGACCGATGAAAGAGGCAGGAGTCGGAGGAGAGGGAGTGACCGATGAAAGAGGCAGGAGTCGGAGGAGAGGGAGTGACCGATGAAAGAGGCAGGAGTCGGAGGAGAGGGAGTGACCGATGAAAGAGGCAGGAGTCGGAGGAGAGGGAGTGACCGATGAAAGAGGCAGGAGTCGGAGGAGAGGGAGTGACCGATGAAAGAGGCAGGAGTCGGAGGAGAGGGAGTGACCGATGAAAGAGGCAGGAGTCGGAGGAGAGGGAGTGACCGATGAAAGAGGCAGGAGTCGGAGGAGAGGGAGTGACCGATGAAAGAGGCAGGAGTCGGAGGAGAGGGAGTGACCGATGAAAGAGGCAGGAGTCGGAGGAGAGGGAGTGACCGATGAAAGAGGCAGGAGTCGGAGGAGAGGGAGTGAACTATGAAAGAGGCAGGAGTCAGAGGAGAGGGAGTGACCGATGAAAGAGGCAGGAGTCGGAGGAGAGGGAGTGACCGATGAAAGAGGCAGGAGTCGGAGGAGAGGGAGTGACCGATGAAAGAGGCAGGAGTCAGAGGAGAGGGAGTGACCGATGAAAGAGGCAGGAATCGGAGGAGAGGGAGTGACCGATGAAAGAGGCAGGAGTCGGAGGAGAGGGAGTGACCGATGAAAGAGGCAGGAGTCGGAGGAGAGGGAGTGACCGATGAAAGAGGCGGGAGGCGGAGGAGAGGGAGTGACCGATGAAAGAGGCAGGAGTCAGAGGAGAGGGAGTGACCGATGAAAGAGGCAGGAGTCGGAGGAGAGGGAGTGACCGATGAAAGAGGCAGGAGTCGGAGGAGAGGGAGTGACCGATGAAAGAGGCAGGAGTCGGAGGAGAGGGAGTCACCGATGAAAGAGGCAGGAGTCAGAGGAGAGGGAGTGACCGATGAAAGAGGCAGGAGTCGGAGGAGAGGGAGTGACCGATGAAAGAGGCAGGAGTCGGAGGAGAGGGAGTGACCTATGAAAGAGGCAGGAGTCGGAGGAGAGGGAGTGACCGATGAAAGAGGCAGGAGTCGGAGGAGAGGGAGTGACCTATGAAAGAGGCAGGAGTCAGAGGAGAGGGAGTGACCGATGAAAGAGGCAGGAGTCGGAGGAGAGGGAGTGACCGATGAAAGAGGCGGGAGTCAGAGGAGAGGGAGTGACCGATGAAAGAGGCGGGAGGCGGAGGAGAGGGAGTGACCGATGAAAGAGGCGGGAATCGGAGGAGAGGGAGTGACCGATGAAAGAGGCAGGAGTCGGAGGAGAGGGAGTGACCGATGAAAGAGGCAGGAGTCAGAGGAGAGGGAGTGACCGATGAAAGAGGCAGGAGTCGGAGGAGAGGGAGTGACCGATGAAAGGCGGGAGTCGGAGGAGAGGGAGTGACCGATGAAAGAGGCAGGAGTCGGAGGAGAGGTAGTGACCGATGAAAGAGGCAGGAGTCGGAGGAGAGGGAGTGACCGATGAAAGAGGCAGGAGTCGGAGGAGAGGGAGTGACCGATGAAAGAGGCAGGAGTCGGAGGAGAGGGAGTGACCGATGAAAGAGGCAGGAGTCGGAGGAGAGGGAGTGACCGATGAAAGAGGCAGGAGTCGGAGGAGAGGGAGTGACCGATGAAAGAGGCAGGAATCGGAGGAGAGGGAGTGACCTATGAAAGAGGCAGGAGTCAGAGGAGAGGGAGTGACCGATGAAAGAGGCAGGAGTCGGAGGAGAGGGAGTGACCGATGAAAGAGGCAGGAGTCGGAGGAGAGGGAGTGACCGATGAAAGAGGCGGGAATCGGAGGAGAGGGAGTGACCGATGAAAGAGGCAGGAGTCGGAGGAGAGGGAGTGACCGATGAAAGAGGCAGGAGTCGGAGGAGAGGGAGTGACCGATGAAAGAGGCAGGAGTCGGAGGAGAGGGAGTGACCGATGAAAGAGGCAGGAGTCGGAGGAGAGGGAGTGACCGATGAAAGAGGCAGGAATCGGAGGAGAGGGAGTGACCTATGAAAGAGGCAGGAGTCAGAGGAGAGGGAGTGACCGATGAAAGAGGCAGGAGTCGGAGGAGAGGGAGTGACCGATGAAAGAGGCAGGAGTCGGAGGAGAGGGAGTGACCGATGAAAGAGGCGGGAATCGGAGGAGAGGGAGTGACCGATGAAAGAGGCAGGAGTCGGAGGAGAGGGAGTGACCGATGAAAGAGGCAGGAGTCGGAGGAGAGGGAGTGACCGATGAAAGAGGCAGGAGTCGGAGGAGAGGGAGTGACCGATGAAAGAGGCAGGAGTCGGAGGAGAGGGAGTGACCGATGAAAGAGGCGGGAATCAGAGGAGAGGGAGTGACCGATGAAAGAGGCAGGAGTCGGAGGAGAGGGAGTGACCGATGAAAGAGGCGGGAATCAGAGGAGAGGGAGTGACCGATGAAAGAGGCAGGAATCGGAGGAGAGGGAGTGACCGATGAAAGAGGCAGGAATCGGAGGAGAGGGAGTGACCGATGAAAGAGGCAGGAGTCGGAGGAGAGGGAGTGACCGATGAAAGAGGCGGGAATCAGAGGAGAGGGAGTGACCTATGAAAGAGGCAGGAGTCAGAGGAGAGGGAGTGACCGATGAAAGAGGCAGGAGTCGGAGGAGAGGGAGTGACCGATGAAAGAGGCAGGAGTCGGAGGAGAGGGAGTGACCGATGAAAGAGGCGGGAATCGGAGGAGAGGGAGTGACCGATGAAAGAGGCAGGAGTCGGAGGAGAGGGAGTGACCGATGAAAGAGGCAGGAGTCGGAGGAGAGGGAGTGACCGATGAAAGAGGCAGGAGTCGGAGGAGAGGGAGTGACCGATGAAAGAGGCGGGAATCAGAGGAGAGGGAGTGACCGATGAAAGAGGCAGGAGTCGGAGGAGAGAGAGTGACCGATGAAAGAGGCGGGAATCAGAGGAGAGGGAGTGACCGATGAAAGAGGCAGGAATCGGAGGAGAGGGAGTGACCGATGAAAGAGGCAGGAATCGGAGGAGAGGGAGTGACCGATGAAAGAGGCAGGAGTCGGAGGAGAGGGAGTGACCGATGAAAGAGGCAGGAGTCGGAGGAGAGGGAGTGACCTATGAAAGAGGCAGGAGTCGGAGGAGAGGGAGTGACCGATGAAAGAGGCAGGAGTCGGAGGAGAGGGAGTGACCGATGAAAGAGGCAGGAGTCGGAGGAGAGGGAGTGACCGATGAAAGAGGCAGGAGTCGGAGGAGAGGGAGTGACCTATGAAAGAGGCAGGAGTCGGAGGAGAGGGAGTGACCGATGAAAGAGGCAGGAGTCGGAGGAGAGGGAGTGACCGATGAAATAGGCAGGAGGCGGAGGAGAGGGAGTGACCGATGAAAGAGGCAGGAATCGGAGGAGAGGGAGTGACCGATGAAAGAGGCAGGAGTCGGAGGAGAGGGAGTGACCGATGAAAGAGGCAGGAGTCGGAGGAGAGGGAGTGACCTATGAAAGAGGCAGGAGTCGGAGGAGAGGGACTGACCGATGAAAGAGGCGGGAATCAGAGGAGAGGGAGTGACCGATGAAAGAGGCAGGAGTCGGAGGAGAGGGAGTGACCTATGAAAGAGGCAGGAGTCGGAGGAGAGGGAGTGACCTATGAAAGAGGCAGGAGGCGGAGGAGAGGGAGTGACCGATGAAAGAGGCAGGAGTGGGAGGAGAGGGAGTGACCGATGAAAGAGGCGGGAGTCGGAGGAGAGGGAGTGACCGATGAAAGAGGCAGGAATCGGAGGAGAGGGTGTGACCGATGAAAGAGGCAGGAGTCGGAGGAGAGGGAGTGACCGATGAAAGAGGCAGGAGTCCGAGGAGAGGGAGTGACCGATGAAAGAGGCAGGAGTCAGAGGAGAGGGAGTGACCGATGAAAGAGGCAGGAGTCAGAGGAGAGGGAGTGACCGATGAAAGAGGCAGGAGTCGGAGGAGAGGGAGTGACCGATGAAAGAGGCAGGAGTCAGAGGAGAGGGAGTGACCGATGAAAGAGGCAGGAGTCGGAGGAGAGGGAGTGACCGATGAAAGAGGCGGGAATCGGAGGAGAGGGAGTGACCGATGAAAGAGACAGGAGTCGGAGGAGAGGGAGTGACCGATGAAAGAGGCGGGAGTCGGAGGAGAGGGAGTGACCGATGAAAGAGGCAGGAGTCGGAGGAGAGGGAGTGACCGATGAAAGAGGCGGGAATCAGAGGAGAGGGAGTGACCTATGAAAGAGGCGGGAATCAGAGGAGAGGGAGTGACCTATGAAAGAGGCGGGAATCAGAGGAGAGGGAGTGACCGATGAAAGAGGCAGGAATCGGAGGAGAGGGAGTGACCTATGAAAGAGGCGGGAGTCGGAGGAGAGGGAGTGACCGATGAAAGAGGCAGGAATCGGAGGAGAGGGAGTGACCGATGAAAGAGGCAGGAGTCGGAGGAGAGGGAGTGACCGATGAAAGAGGCAGGAGTCGGAGGAGAGGGAGTGACCGATGAAAGAGGCAGGAGTCGGAGGAGAGGGAGTGATCGATGAAAGAGGCAGGAGTCGGAGGAGAGGGAGTGACCGATGAAAGAGGCAGGAGTCGGAGGAGAGGGAGTGACCTATGAAAGAGGCAGGAGTCGGAGGAGAGGGAGTGACCGATGAAAGAGGCAGGAGTCGGAGGAGAGGGAGTGACCTATGAAAGAGGCAGGAGTCGGAGGAGAGGGAGTGACCGATGAAAGAGGCAGGAGTTGGAGGAGAGGGAGTGACCGATGAAAGAGGCAGGAGTCGGAGGAGAGGGAGTGACCGATGAAAGAGGCGGGAATCGGAGGAGAGGGAGTGACCTATGAAAGAGGCGGGAGTCGGAGGAGAGGGAGTGACCGATGAAAGAGGCAGGAGTCGGAGGAGAGGGAGTGACCGATGAAAGAGGCAGGAGTCGGAGGAGAGGGAGTGACCGATGAAAGAGGCAGGAATCGGAGGAGAGGGAGTGACCGATGAAAGAGGCAGGAGTCGGAGGAGAGGGAGTGACCGATGAAAGAGGCAGGAATCGGAGGAGAGGGAGTGACCGATGAAAGAGGCAGGAGTCGGAGGAGAGGGAGTGACCGATGAAAGAGGCAGGAGTCAGAGGAGAGGGAGTGACCGATGAAAGAGGCAGGAATCGGAGGAGAGGGAGTGACCGATGAAAGAGGCAGGAGTCGGAGGAGAGGGAGTGACCGATGAAAGAGGCAGGAGTCGGAGGAGAGGGAGTGACCGATGAAAGAGGCAGGAGTCGGAGGAGAGGGAGTGACCGATGAAAGAGGCAGGAGTCGGAGGAGAGGGAGTGACCGATGAAAGAGGCAGGAATCGGAGGAGAGGGAGTGACCGATGAAAGAGGCAGGAATCGGAGGAGAGGGAGTGACCGATGAAAGAGGCAGGAGTCGGAGGAGAGGGAGTGACCGATGAAAGAGGCAGGAGTCGGAGGAGAGGGAGTGACCGATGAAAGAGGCAGGAGTCGGAGGAGAGGGAGTGACCGATGAAAGAGGCAGGAATCGGAGGAGAGGGAGTGACCTATGAAAGAGGCGGGAGTCGGAGGAGAGGGAGTGACCGATGAAAGAGGCAGGAATCGGAGGAGAGGGAGTGACCGATGAAAGAGGCAGGAATCGGAGGAGAGGGAGTGACCGATGAAAGAGGCAGGAGTCGGAGGAGAGGGAGTGACCTATGAAAGAGGCAGGAATCGGAGGAGAGGGAGTGACCTATGAAAGAGGCAGGAATCGGAGGAGAGGGAGTGACCGATGAAAGAGGCAGGAGTCGGAGGAGAGGGAGTGACCGATGAAAGAGGCAGGAATCGGAGGAGAGGGAGTGACCGATGAAAGAGGCAGGAATCGGAGGAGAGGGAGTGACCGATGAAAGAGGCAGGAGTCGGAGGAGAGGGAGTGACCTATGAAAGAGGCGGGAATCGGAGGAGAGGGAGTGACCGATGAAAGAGGCAGGAATCGGAGGAGAGGGAGTGACCGATGAAAGAGGCGGGAATCGGAGGAGAGGGAGTGACCGATGAAAGAGGCAGGAGTCGGAGGAGAGGGAGTGACCGATGAAAGAGGCAGGAGTCGGAGGAGAGGGAGTGACCGATGAAAGAGGCGGGAATCGGAGGAGAGGGAGTGACCGATGAAAGAGGCGGGAGTCAGAGGAGAGGGAGTGACCGATGAAAGAGGCGGGAATCGGAGGAGAGGGAGTGACCGATGAAAGAGGCAGGAGTCAGAGGAGAGGGAGTGACCGATGAAAGAGGCAGGAGTCGGAGGCCTGAGACCAGCAGAGGAGGCGGAGGAGAGGGAGTGACCGATGAAAGAGGCAGGAGTCGGAGGCCTGAGACCAGCAGAGGAGGCGGAGGAGAGGGAGTGACCGATGAAAGAGGCAGGAGTCAGAGGAGAGGGAGTGACCGATGAAAGAGGCAGGAATCGGAGGAGAGGGAGTGACCTATGAAAGAGGCGGGAATCGGAGGAGAGGGAGTGACCGATGAAAGGCGAGAGTCGGAGGAGAGGGAGTGTGAGCGTCAGGGAGAGAAGTAATAAAATCAATCGAAACGATGTCAGCACCAGGTTTGGAGCTGAGCAGCTGGTGAGTGTTTTGTTTTTTTTTTCAGATCGGGGACATGTCTTAAGTTTATTTATGGTAAGTTTAGTTTGTATTCTAATAAATCGAGGCATGGCAGGGGCACCTCAGTCCCATCAAACGCATGGCCTGTGCCATGTGGGAACTCCAGGACGCTTCTCGTGTCCTGGACGGCCAGATGTGCAGGAAGTGTCGTCAGCTGGAGGAGCTCGAGCTCTGGGTCTCGGAGTTTGAGCAGTGTCTGGTGTCACTGCGGTGTATCCGCGAGACTGAGAGCTCCAGGGATAGCACGTTTCAGGAGGTGGTCACCCCACAGAGAGTGCAGGCAGAGAGGGACTGGGTGACCGCCAGACAGACATGGAGGACCAGGCAGGTAGTGCAGGAGACCCTTGGGGACATCTCACTCTCTAACCAGTAATACTGGTGAGGGTAATGGTTCCTCTGGGGAGTGCAGCCAGAGCCAAGTCCACGGCACCATGGGTGGCTTATCTGTACGGGGGGGGGGATGAGGAAGGTCAGAAAAGCAATAACGATAGGGAATTCAATAGTTAGGGGAGCAGACAGGCGTATCTGCGGCCACAGATGTGATTCCAGGATGAAATGTTGCCTCCCTGGTGCCAGGGTCAAGGATGTCACGGAGCGGCTGCAGAACATTCTGAAGAGGGAGGGGGAGGGTGAACAGCCAGAGGTCGTGGTCTATATTGGTACATATGACGTATGTAGAAAGAGGGATGAGGTCCTGCAGGCAGATTTTAGGGAGCTAGAAAAGAGATTAATGAGCAGGACCTCAAAGGTAGTAATCTCCAGGAGGATGGAGCAGATGAGTGCGTGTCTGGAGAGATGGTGCAGGAGAGAGGGCTTTAGATTCCTGGGGCATTGGGACCAGTTCTGGGGGAAGTGGGACCTGGACAGAGCTGGGATCAATATCCTCACGGGGAGGTTTGCTAGTGCTGTGCGGGGGTGGGGGAGGAGAGGGTTTAAACTAGCTTGGCAGGGGGATGGGAACCTGAGCGTAGATTCAGAAGGGAGAGCAGCAGAGCTGGAAATGGAAGGCAGAAAATTAGTGAGTGAGTTTGGAAGGCTGAGGGAACAAAGGCTGGAAACTAGACAACAAAGGAGTTTGGCAGTGGTCAATGTGGGGTGTGGGGTGTATGGTGAATAAGGCGGATGAGCTGAGGGCACATGGCAGTACAATATCATCGCTATTACAGAAACATGGCTAAAAGAGGGGCAGGAATGGCAGCTCAACATTCCTGGTCACACAGTTTTCAGATGAGATCGAGAGGGGGATAAAAATGGAGGGCGGGGTGGCAATTTTGGTTAAAGAAACAATTACAGCTGTGAGGAGGGATGATATGTTAGAAGGATCATCAAATGAGGCCATATGGGTTGAGCTAAAGAATAAAAAAGAGGCAGTGACACCTGGAGTGTACGATAGACCCCCAAACAGTCAGAGGGAGCAAATATGGAGGCAAATTTCTGAGAACTGCAAAAACAATAGGGCAGGAATAGTAGGGGATTTCAACTACCCTAATATTAACTGGGATACAATCAGTGTGAATGGTATAGAGGGAGCAGAATTCTTCAATTGCATTCAAGAGAACTTTTTTAGCCAGTACGTAGCAAGCCCAACAAGAGTGGGGGCAGTTCTGGAGTTAGTTTTAGGGAATGATGCTGGGCAGGTGGAAGGAGTATCAGTGGGAGAGCATTTTGCTGGTAGTGATCATAATTCAGTTAGATTTAGCATAGTTATGGAAAAGGACAAAGAAAGAACAGGAGTTAAAGTTCTCAATTGGAGAAAGGTCAGTTTTACGAAACTGAGATGTGATTACATACATACGAATTAAGAGCAGGAGTCGGCCATTCGGCCCCTCCAGCCTGCTCTACCATTTGATAAGATCATGACTGATCTGATTGTGATCTTAACCCTACTTTCCCGTCTACCTACTATAACCTTTGACTCCCTTGTTAATCAGGAATCTATCTAACTCAGCCTTGAAAATATTCACTGACCCTGCCTCCACCGCTCTCTGGGGGAGGGAGTTCCACAGACTCACAACCCTCTGAGAGAAAAAATTTCTCCTCATCTCCATCTTGAATGGGAGACCCCTTATTTTTAAACTGTGGCCCCTAGTTCTAGTCTCTCCCACAAGGGGAAACATCCTCTCAGCATCTACCCCTTCGAGTCCCCTCAGGATCTTATGGGGGTAGTTTTACCACCCGCTATCGGGTGTGTTCCTGACGGGGGGGCCCCGAAAATCGGGGAATCCCGGAGCGGGACCGGATCGCGTCTCGATCCCGCCCACTTCCGGGTTCCCCACGGACGCGCTGGCGTGCGCGCGCAGCCCCCGCTGGTGGGAATCCCGCAGGCAATTAAAGCCAGCGGGATTCCACTTGACAATATTTATTCAGGTATTTCAGGTCATTAACTGACCTGATTAAGGGACGATGTGGGATTTTAGAACAAAGTGGGACTGTTTCCCACACTGGGGGAAACACTCCCAGATCAAATGGACGTGTTGCAGCCGTCAGCCTGTGGCAGCTGCAAAGGTCCATTTGACAGGTGGTGGGGAGAGACCCTCACCCATTGCAGGAGGCCACTCCGTCACCTGGGACAAAGTTTGGCCTCCACCACTCTCCTCCTGACGGTCAAAGTCACCAACCTGCACACTTACCCCGGGGTCCGGAGACATGTACCTACCTTGCGGACCCCCTCAGATGTACATCTTCCGGATGGGGGCCATCGTAGCTGCAGTCATGACCTCCTCGCAGGGCGAACAGCCTCACCAGCCTCACCAGCCTCGCCATCCACGCCGTCCACCTCTGACACGTGGAGCTCCACAACAGAGTGCTGTGACACATCCACCTGCACAGCAGCAGGGAGGGCAACCGCAGAGAGAGATGCGTCGCAGAGGGCACTACCCTCGCCACAGGGTCCACAGACCGAGGCTCAGCCTCCTGGACCTCTCTGAGCAGCAGTGCACACGGAGGCTCAGAGTCACTCGACATGTAGTCGTGGACATCTGCAGCCTCATTCATGCCGAGCTGCTCCTGGCTGGCCCGTGCACCATCTTCTTACCTGTCGCTGTCAAAGTCACCACTGCCCTCAACAACTTCTCCTCCGCATCCTTCCAGGGTGCAACCGGGGACATCGCCGACGTCTCTCAGTCGTCTGCACAAAAGAGCCCTGCAAATACACCTAAACCCACTCTGCAGTGACACAACGGGTGGCATCAGGTGTGGGTCTTCATAGTGATCCTCAGGAGTGGGCATTATTGCACAAACCAGACAAGATTCGCGAAGACATGGCAGTAGTGGTGCCAATATAACATGTAATGTGAGTTGATCAGAAATTCAATATAAGTAACACCCATGACAAACCCTCAAACACCCTTGTGCATCCCCTTCATGCTCACGACACGTTTGCCTTATGCTGCCTACTGCACATATGTGATGCATGCCCTGTGGCTGCAGCACAGGTAGTGGCAGGTTGAATGAGGCTGGCCATGAGAGAGATGCACGAGAGGGTGAGTATGAGATAGAGCCAGGAGATTGTATGAGGATTGGGTTGAGTGGTAGTGGTGGGATGAGTACTGGCGAGGTGAGTAAGTGCAGGTACGATGAGGATGAGGTTTGAGTGGGTATGAAGGGTGATGTGACAGAGTAGTGTTGGCAGTGCAGAAGGAGATGTGGGGTGGGGGCAGTGATGTGGCAGACGGAGTGTAGGGGAAAGACTACATGTTCTCACTGTGGCTGACCTACTGAGGTCATTGGAGCGCCTCCTGCACTGTATGCAGGAGGGCGATATGTTGGTGGCGCAGGTGACCTCCTCTGCCACCTCGAGCCAGGCCTTCCTGGTGGCAGAGGCAGGCCACTTCCTCCCGCCCGCCGGGGGGAAGATCTCTGTCCTCCCCCTCCTCCTCACCCCATGTATTGATACCTGGAGTGAGGCATCATTAACCTGGGAGCAGCCTTCCCCCTGGGCTGCTCCATGCTATAATTTTTTCTATTTGTTGCAGCATCAATCAGTGGAGGACTGCCCCTTTAAATAGAGCGCCTCCAGCTGACAGATCTTACTGCGCATGCGCAGCCCGCCCGACGCGCAGACCAGCAGTGGGGAACCCGGAGGAGCAGGTAAGTGGATCCAATTAGTGGTTTGTCTGCTACGATCGCGCGGGAAACTGACTAATTTCACTGGGCGCGTTACCCACGCGCCCGATAGCCCCCCCGCCGAGAACCCGCAGCCCTGCTAACATCGGGCCCTATATGTTTCAATAAGATCACCTCTCACCCTTTTAAACTCCAGTGTATCCAGGCCCAACTTACCCAACCTTTCCTCATAAGATAACCCCCTCATCCCAGGAATCAGTCGAGTGAACCTTCTCTGAACCGCCTCGAAAGCAATTATGTCCTTTCTTAAATAAGGAGACCAAAGCTGCACACAGTATTCTAGATGTGGTCTCACCAATGCCCTGTACAACTGTAGCAAAACATCTCGACTTTTATATTCCATTCCCCTTGCAATAAATGAGAACATTCCATTTGCCTTCCTAATCACTTGCTGTACCTGCATACTAACTTTTTGTGATTCATGTACTCGGACACCCAGATCCCTCTGTACCTCAGAGTTCTGCAATCTCTCTCCATTTAAATAATATTCTGCTTTTCTATTCCTCCTGCCAAAAGTGGACAAGTTCACATTTTCCCACATTATACTCCATCTGCCAAATTTTTACCCACTCACTTAACCTATCTCTATCCCTTTGCAGACTCTTTATGTCCTCTTCACAACTTACTTTCCTACCTGCCTTTGTGTCATCAGCAAATTTAGCAACCATACATTCGGTCCCTTCATCCAAGTCATTGATATAGATTGTAAATAGTTGTGGCCCCAGTACTGATCCCTGTGGCACTCCACTCGTTACATCTTGACAACCTGAAAATGACCCATTTATGCCGACTCTGTTTCCTGTTAGCTAACCAATCCTTTATCCATGCTAATATGTTACCCCCTACACCATGAGCTCTTATTTTGTGTAGTATCCTTTGATGTGGCACCTTGTCAAAAGCCTTCTGGAAATCCAAGTACACCACATCCACAGGGTCCCCTTTATCCACGTTGATTGTTACTTCCTCAAAGAACTCTAATAAATTAGTCAAACACGATTTCCCTTTCACAAAGCCGTGTTGACTCTGCCTGATTGGATTGAGATTTTCTAAGTGTCCTGCTATAACCTCCTTAATAATAGGTTCTAGCATTTTCCCTATGACGGATGTTAAGCTAACTGGCCTGTAGTTTCCTGCTTTCTGTCTCCCTCCTTTCTTGAATAAAGGAGTTACGTTCGCTACTTTCCAATCTGATGGGACCCTTCCAGAATCTAGGGAATTTTGGAAAATTAATACCAATGCAGCGACTATCTCTGCAGCCACTTCTTTTAAGACCCGAGGATGAAGTCCATCAGGACCTGGGGACTTGTCAGCTTTTAGTTCTAATATTTTTTTCAGAACCCTTTCCCTGGTGATTGTAAATGTTTTAAGTTCCTCCCTCCCTTTCACCTCTTGATTTACAATTATTTCTGGCATGTTATTTGTATCCTCTACAATGAAGACGTTGAATTCATCCGCCATTTCCTTATTCCCCATTATTAATTCCCCAGACTCACTCTCTAGAGGACCAACACTCACTTTACTTACTCTTTTCCTTTTTAAATACCTGTAGAAACTCTTACTATCTGTTTTTATATTTCTAGCCAGCTTTCTCTCGTACTCTAATTTCTCCCTCGTTATTATTCTTTTAGTCATTCTTTGCTGTTTTTTATATTCTGTCCAATCTTCTAACCTGCCACTAATCTTCAATAAATGGGTCATTTTCAGGTTGTCAAGATGTAACGAGTGGAGTGCCACAGGAATCAGTGCTCGGGCCTCAACTATTTACAATCTATATCAATGACTTGGATGAAGGGACCGAATGTATGGTTATCATTAAATAAATTTAAAACAGAAATCGACAGTTTCCTAGAAGTAAAGGGAATTAGGGGTTACGGGGAGCGGGCAGGAAATTGGACATGAATTTAGATTTGAGGTTAGGATCAGATCAGCCATGATCTTATTGAATGGCAGAGCAGGCTCGAGGGGCCGATTGGCCTACTCCTGCTCCTATTTCTTATGTTCTTATGTTCAAGGAATTGAATGCTTTTTCTTTCAATTTGAAACTATCTTTAACTTCCTTAGTTGGCCACGGATGGTCCGTCCTTCCCCGAGAGTCTTTCTTTCTCACTGGAATGTATCTTTGCTGAGTGTTATGAAATATCTCATTAAATGTCTGCCACTGCATCTCTACTGACCTATCCCTTAACCTAAATTCCCAGTTCACTTTAGCCAGCTCTGTCTTCATGCCCTCATAATTGCCCTTATTTAAGTTTAAAACACTAGTCTTAGACTTACTCTTCTCTCCCTCAAAGTGAATGAGAAATTGAATCACATTGTGATCACTGTTACCTAGAGGCTCCTTTACAATGAGGTCATTCATTAATCCTGTCTCATTACACATTACACCAACAACTAGTATAATAAACACTAATAGTCACTAGTATAATAAACACACACCTACAACTAGTATAATAACACTAATAGACACTAGTATAATAAACACACAACACTAACAACTAGTATAATAACACTAATAGACACTAGTATAATAAACACACACCTACAACTAGTATAATAAACACTAATAGACACTAGTATAATAACACTAATAGACACTAGTATAATAAACACACACCTACAACTAGTATAATAACACTAATAGACACTAGTATAATAAACACACAACACCAACAACTAGTATAATAAACACTAATAGTCACTAGTATAATAAACACACACCTACAACTAGTATAATAACACTAATAGACACTAGTATAATAAACACACAACACTAACAACTAGTATAATAACACTAATAGACACTAGTATAATAAACACACACCTACAACTAGTATAATAAACACTAATAGACACTAGTATAATAAACACACCAACAACTCACATTCCCACCACATTTTGAACATGGAAAAGCATTCCAAGGTACTTCATAGAAGCCGAATCAGACCAAAGATGGGCGATGAATGAGGGAGGTAGAAGGTAGGGTGGACAAAAGGTTAGTCAAAGAAATGGCTTTTCGGAGGGTGGTGAAGGAGGAGAGGGAGGTGGAGAGGTTTCGGGAGTGAATTGCAGAGCAGGGAGTACGACCGCCATGGATGGGGTGAGGAGGGGGTGAAATGGAAAAGAGGCCAGACTTGGAGGACCAGAGATCTTGGAGTTGGGGGCTTGTAGGCCTGGTCGAGGTTACAGAAACAGGGAAGGACGATACCATGAAGGGATGTAAACACGACAATGAGAGTTTTAAATTGGGGTTGCTGGAGGACCGGGGGCCAATGTGGGTTGGCAAGGACAGGGGGGGATCGGTGAGTGGGACTTAATGTCGGTTAGTATTCAGGCAGCAGAGTTTTGCATGAGCTTACAGTCATCAAGGGTGGAGGGAGCAAAGCCGGCCCAAAGAACATTCGAATAGTTGAGTAAAGGCACGGGTGAGGGTTTCAGCAGCAGATGGGCCGAAGCAGGGATGAAGATGGGCGACGTCACAGAGAGAGAAATAGGTGGTCATGATGATGGAGAGAATATCAGGTCGGAAGCTCGGGAGTCGAATAGAACATCGAGGTTGGGAACAGGCTGGTTCAATCTGAGACTATCACTGGGACGGGAATAGAATCACTGGCAGGAGACAATGGGGATGGACATTTTTAAATTCATTCACGGGATGTGGGCGTCACTGGTGAGGCCGGCATTTATTGCCCATCCCTAATTGCCCTTGAGAAGGTGGTGGTGAGCCGCCTTCTTGAACCACTGCAGTCCGTGTGGTGAAGGTTCTCCCACAGTGCTGTTAGGAAGGGAGTTCCAGGATTTTGTTCCCCTTTATATAGAGACTCACTCTCACAGACCCCTGTAAATACTGACACAGACTGGGACTCCCTGAATATCGACAGTCCCTGGTTCCCCTTTATATAGTGACTCATTCTCACAGACCCCTGTAAATACTGACACAGACTGGGACTCCCTGAATATCGACAGTCCCTGGTTCCCCTTTATATAGAGACTCACTCTCACAGACCCCTGTAAATACTGACACAGACTGGGACTCCCTGAATATCGACAGTCCCTGGTTCCCCTTTATATAGTGACTCACTCTCACAGACCCCTGTAAATACTCACACAGACTGGGGCGCCCTGAATATCGACAGTCCCTGGTTCCCCTTTATATAGAGACTCACTCTCACAGACCCCTGTAAATACTGACACAGACTGGGACTCCCTGAATATCGACAGTCCCTGGTTCCCCTTTATATAGTGACTCACTCTCACAGACCCCTGTAAATACTCACACAGACTGGGGCGCCCTGAATATCGACAGTCCCTGGTTCCCCTTTATATAGAGACTCACTCTCACAGACCCCTGTAAATACTGACACAGACTGGGACTCCCTGAATATCGACAGTCCCTGGTTCCCCTTTATATAGAGACTCACTCTCACAGACCCCTGTAAATACTGACACAGACTGGGACTCCCTGAATATCGACAGTCCCTGGTTCCCCTTTATATAGTGAAGCACTCCCAACGACTGCTGTAAATACTGACAGGACAGGATAGGATGAATGTCTACATTCCTTGATGTGGAGATGCCGGTGATGGACTGGGGTGGACAAATGTAAGGAATCTTACAACACCAGGTTATAGTCCAACAATTTTATTTTAAAATCACAAGCTTTCGGAGACTATCTCCTTCGTCAGATGAGTCGTCACTCACTCACCTGACGAAGGAGATAGTCTCCGAAAGCTTGTGATTTTAAAATAAAATTGTTGGACTGTAACCTGGTGTTGTAAGATTCCTTACATTTACATTCCTTGATAGCCTTTATATGTTGATTCACGTTTACTTACCCCCGTAAATACTGACACAGTCTGAGGACTCTCTGAATACCTGCAGTCCTTGGTACCCCTTTAAATATTGAATCACTCTCACAGACCTCTGTAATATAAGAACATAAGCAATAGGAGCAGGAGTAGGCCATACGGCCCCTCCTGTCTGCTCCCCCATTTTATAACATCATGGCTGATCTTTGACCTCAACTCCACTTTCCCGCCCGATCCCCGAGAGTCCAAAAATCTATCGATCTCAGCCTTGAATAAACTCAACGACTGAGCATCCACAGCCCTCTGGGGTAGAGAATTCCAAAGATTCACAAACCTCTGAGTGAAGAAATTCCTCCTCATCTCAGTCCTAAATCGCCTTCCACTTATCCTGAGAATATACCTTCGAGTTCTAGACCGTCCAGCTCGGGGAAACAGCCTCTCCGCATTAACCCTGTCAAGCCCTCTAAGAATTTTATACATTTCAATGAGATCATCTCTCATTCTTTTAAACTCCGTGAATATAGGCCCATTCATTTATTGAGGAGGTAACAAGGAGGGTCGATGAGTGTAGCCCATTTGATGTCGTCTATCTGGATTTTTGCAAGGCTTTTGACAAGGTCCCACATGGCAGACTGGTCAGGAAAGTAAAAGCCCATGGGATCCAAGGGAAAGTGGCAAGTTGGAACCAAAATTGGCTCAGTGGCAGTAAGCAAAGGGTAATGGTCGATGGGTGTTTTTGCAACTGGAAGGCTGTTTTCAGTGGGGTACCGCAGGGCTCAGTACTTGGTCCCTTGCTTTTTGTGGTATAAATCAATGATTTAGACTTAAATGTAGGGGGCATGATTAAGAAGTTTGCAGATGATAAAACAATTGGCCGTGTGATTGATAGTGAGGAGCAATGCTGTAGACTGCAGGAAGATATCAATGGACTGGTCAGGTGGGCAGAAAAGTGGCAAATGGAATTCAATCCAGAGAAGTGTGAGGTAATGGATTTGGGGAGAGCAAACAAGGCAAGGGAGTACACAATAAATGGGAGGATACTGAGAGGTGTAGAGGGAGTGAGGGACCTTGGAGTGCATGTCCACAGATCCCTGAAGGTAGCAGGACAGGTAGATAAGGTGGTTACAAAGGCAAACAGGATACTTTCCTTTATTAGCCGAGGCATAGAATATAAGAGCAGGGAGGTTATGCTGGAACTGTATAAAACATTGGTTAGGCCACAGCTTGAGTATTGTGTACAGTTCTGGTCACCACATTACAGGAAGGATGTAATTGCACTAGAGAGGGTACAGAGGAGATTTACGAGGATGTTGCCAGGACTGGAGAATTTTAGCTATGAGGAAAGATTGGATAGGCTGGGGTTGTTTTCTTTGGAACAGAGGAGGCTGAGGGGAGATTTAATTGAGGTGTATAAAGTTATGAGGGGCCCAGATAGAGTGGATAGGAAGGACCTATTTCCCTTAGCAGAGGGGTCAATAACCAGGGGGCATAGATTTAAAGTGATCGGTAGAAGGATTAGAGGGGAGATGAGGAGAATTTTCTTCCCCCAGAGGGTGGTGGGGGTCTGGAACTCACTGCCTGAAAGGGTGGTAGAGGCAGAAACCCTCAACTCATTTAAAAACTACTTGGATGTGCACTTGAAGTGTCGTAGCCTACAGGGCTACGGACCAAGAGCTGGAAAGTGGGATTAGGTTGGATAGACCTTTTCGGCCAACACAGACACGATGGGCCGAATGGCCTCTTTCCGCGCCATAACTTTTTATGATTCTTCTCAATCTCTCCTCATAGGACAACCCTCTCATCCCAGGGATTAATCTAGTGAACCTTTGTTGCACCGCCTCTAGGGCGAGTATATCCTTCCTTAGATAAGGAGACCAAAACTGTACACAGTACTCCAGGTGAGGTCTCACCAAACCCCTGTACAATTGTAGTAAGACTTCCTTATTCTTGTACTCCAACCCCCTTGCAATAAAGGACAACATACCATTTGTCTTCCTAATTACTTGCTGTCCTGCATGTTAACTTTCTGTGTTTTGTGATCAAGGATTCCCAAATCTCTCTGAACACCAACATTTAATAGTTTCTCACCTTTTAAAAAATATTCTGTTTTTCTATTCCTCCGACCAAAGTGAATAACCTCACATTTCCCCACATTATACTCCATCTGTCACCTTCTTGCCCACTCACCTAACCTGACTCTATCCCTTTGCAGACTCTTTGGGGTCAATTTTAGGATGCCCCAGCGGGTGCATTCGTGGCCGGGGGGGGGTGGGTGTTGCTAAAATCGGGGAATCCCGGAGCGGGCCCGGAGCCCGGCTCCAAACCACCCACTTGCGGGTTCCCCAGTGACGCGCTTAGATGTGCACGCAGCCCCCGCATGCGGGACTCCCACCGGCAATTAAAGCCCGCGGGATCCCAATTAAACCAATTAATTCCATAGTTCAGGTCGTTTGCAGACCTGATTGGGAGGGGTGGGATTTTCAGGTCAACTGAGACTGTTTCCCGTACTGGGGGAAACTCTCCAAGTTGAAACAGATGTGTTGCAGCCACCAGCCTGTGGGAGCTGCAAAGGTTCATTTGACAGGTGGGGGAGGTGGGGGGGGTGAGACCCTCACTCATTGCAGGAGGCCACTCTGTCACTTTGGACAAAGTTTGGCCTCCACCACCCTCCTCCTAACAATAAAATTCACCAACTTACAACCTCAACCCCGGTGTCCAGACACATGTACCTACCTTACGGACCCCCTCAAACGTACATCTTCCGGATGGGGGGAAAAATAGCTGCAGTCATGACCTCATCGGAGGACGAACAGAATCACCAGCCTCGCCGTCCACCTCTGACACGTGGCGCTCCACAACAGAGTGCTGGGACACATCCACCTGCACAGCAGGAGAGGGGGCAACCGCAGAGAGAGATGCGTCGCAGAGGGCACTACCCTCGCCACAGGCTCAGCTTCCTGGACCTCTCTGAGCAGCAGTGCACACGGAGGCTCAGAGTCACTCGACATGTAGTCGTGGACATCTGCAGCCTCCTTGATGCCGAGCTGCTCCCGGCTGGCCCGAGCACCATCTTCTTACCCGTCGCCGTCAAAGTCACCACCGCCCTCAACAACTTCTCCTCCGCATCCTTCCATGGTGCAACCGGGGACATCACCGACGTCTCCCAGTCGTCTGCACAAAAGAGCCCTGAAAATACACCTACACCCACTCTGCAGTGACACAATGGGTGGCATCAGGTGTGGGTCTTCATAGTGATCCTCAGGAAAGGGAATTATTGCACAAAGCAGACAAGATTTGCAAAGACGTGGCAGTAGTGGTGATGGCAACATTTAATGTGAGTGGCAAAAGAAACAAAACTAAATGAAAAACATGACATTCTGTCATACACCCTTGTGCATCCCCTTTGTGCTCACAAACCCTTCGCCTTACGTTTACGGGAACCCCTACGTGCTGCTACCCCTGTGGCTTCAGCAGAGGTAGTGGCAGGTTGCTCTTGTCCATGCCCTGACCGATGAGATGCTTTGCGCGGACGCCCTCTGGGTTTCGGTGCCTGTGAGGGCCACTCCAAAGACTGCTCCACCTGCACCTGTACAGGGGAGAGGGGGCAGCATTGCGGGTACTGGTTGAGAGGGGGACAACGGGTGAGACGTGGGGGCGCTTTGAGTGGCGTCCTTACTTCCATGTCCCCTTTCGCCATCATCCCTCTCCTGGGCCAGGCCCACATCACTCCTGCAGATGCCAAGTGATGTTAAGATCATTCACTATCATGAGTGCTGAGTGTTAGATTTCTGTCACCAGCCGCTTGTGCGCTCCCAGTCTCGGCGTCCGCCACGGACAGGCACTCCAGCGTACGGCTTAATTCCAGAGCCTGCTGCTTTGCGTCGGTGAGGACGACCTGGTGTGGCGGGCCCCCTCCGGTCCTTGCCCTCTCCCGGGCATTCTGGCATCTCTTCTCCTATCAAGGCAATGAGTGATTGAGTGATGGTTGCATGGTGAGCCGCTGCATGTATTGGTGTGGGTGGGGGTGACCGTGAGGGAGATGCATGGGAGGGTGCGTGTGAGACATAGCCATGAGACTGTATGAGGATTGGGTTGCGTGGTAGTGTTCGAATGGGAACTGGGGCCGTGAGTACGTGCAGGCAAGGTGAGGATGATAGTTGAGTGGGTGTGAGGAGTGATGTGAGACCGTTGTGGTGGCAGTGCAGAAGGAGTTGTGTGGTGGTGGAGGTGATGTGGAAGACAGAGTGTGGGAGAATGCGTAAGTATACTCACTTTGTCTGACCTGGTTAGGTCATTAAAGCACTTCCTGCCCTGGTCCCAGCCTTGTCTCTGGGCCGCTCCATGCTGCCAATATGGTTCTTTGCTGCAGGAGGAGCATTGGAGGACTGCCCCTTTAAATCGGGCTCCTCCTGCTGACAGCCTGTGATGTGGGTGCACAGTGTGCCCACTGTGCGGGTCTGCAACGAGAAACCCGGAAGCCACGCGTGAGTACCTTCAATTAGGCTGCGATCGCGTGCCGAGCACACCGATTTCACTGGGCTCGTTACCCACACGCCCGGTCAACCCCCCCACCCCACCCCGCTGCCAACCTGCCTCCCTCCTAATATCGGGGCCTTTGTGTCCTCCTCACAGCTTACTTTCCCACCTGGCTTTGTATCGTCAGCAAACTTGGTCTCTTCATCTAGGTCATTAATATAATTATAGCCTGGCAACCTGAGAATGACCCGTTTATTCCTACTCTCTGTTTTCTGTCCGTTATCCAATCCTCTATCCATGCTAATATATTACCCCCAATCCCATGAGTCCTTATCTTGTGTAATAATCTTTTATGTGGCACCTTATCGAATGTCTTTTGAAAATCCAAATATACTACATCCACTGGTTCCCCTTTCTCTCCTCTGCTAGTTACATCCTCAAAAAATTCAAATAGATTTGTCAAACACAATTTCCTTTTCATAAAACCATGTTGACTCTGCCCAATCATATTATGATTTTCTAAGTGCCCTGTTACCACTTCCTTAATAATAGATTCCAGCATTTTCCCGATGACTGATGTCAGGCTAACTGGCCCGTAGTTCCCTGTTTTCTATCTCCTTCCTTTCTTGAATACAGTTTTACATTTTCTACCTTCCAATCCACTGGGACCATTCTAGAATCTCGGGAATTTTGGACGATCACAACCAATGCATCCACTAACTCTGCAGCCACCTCTTTTACAACCCTCAGATGTCGGCCATCAGGTCCAGGGATTTATCGGCTTTTAGTCCCATTAATTTCTCCAGTACTTTTTTCTTTACTAATATTAATGACTCTAAGTTCCTCACTCTCATTAGCCCCTTGGTTCCCCACCATTTCCGGTATGTTTTTTGTGTCTTCTACTGTGAAGACAGATACAAAATATTTGTTTAACGTCTTCTGCCATTTCCTCATTCCCCATTATAATTTCTCCAGTCTCAGCCTCTAAGGGACCCATGTTTACTTTCACTGCTCCTTTCCTTTTTACATACTTGTGGAAAATCTTACAATCTGTTTTTATATTTTTTGTTAGTTTCTTCTCATTCTATTTTCTCCCTCTTTATCATTTTTTTGGTCATCCTTTGCTGGTTTCTAAAACTCTCCCAATCCTCAGGCTTACTACTCTTCTGGGCAGCATTATAAGCCTCTTCAATTGATCTAATACTATCCTTAACTTCTTTAGTTGGCCATGGATGGATTACTTTTCCCCCCGTGGAGTTTTTATTTCTCAACCGAATGTATGTTCGTTGAGAATTCTGAAATATTTCTTTAAACGTCTGCCACTGTTTATCTACCATCATGCCTTTGAATCTAATTTCCCAATCTATCTTCGCCAACTCGACCCTCATACATATGTAATTGGCTTTATTTAAATTTAAGACTCTAGTTTCTGATTTGAGTACGTCACTCTCGAACTCAACGTGAAATTCTATGATAATATGATCACTCTTCCCCAGAGGATCCTTTACTGTGCGATTACTAACTAACCCTGTCTCATTACACAAGACAAGATCTAAAATAGCCTGTTCCCTGGTTGGTTCCACGACGTATTGCTCCAGGAAACTGTCTCGAATACATTCCATGAACTTGTCCTCCAGACTACCTTTGCCAATTTGATTTGCCCAGTCTGTATGAAGATTAAAGTTCCCCATGATTATTGCATTATCTTTGTTACAAGTTCCTATTATTTCATGATTAATACTCTGTCCAACGGTATAGTTACTAACAGGGGGCCTATAAACTCCTCCCACCAGTGTTTTCTGCCCCTTATTATTTCTTATCTCCATCCATATTAATTCCAGTTCCTGATCTTCTGAGCCAAGATCCTTTCTCACCACTATCCTTATCTCATCCTTTATCATCAGGGCTCCCCCTGCTCCTTTTCCATTCTCCCTGTCTTTTCAAAATGTCAAGTACCCTGGAATATTTAGTTCCCAACCTTGTTCGCCTTGCAACCGCGTCTCTGTTCCTGCACCCCCTTTACAATTCTTCCTACCAAAATGTATCACTTTGCACTTCTCTGTGTTTAATTTCATCTGCCACGTGTCCGCCCATTCCACCAGCCTGTCTATATCCTCTTGAAGTCTATCACTATCCTCCTCACTGTTCACTACACTTCCAAGTTTTGGGTCATCTGCAAATTTTGAAATTATGCCCTGTACACCCAAGTCCAAGTCATTAATATATATCAAAAAAAGAGTGGTCCCAGCACCGACCCCTGGGGAACACCACTGTACACCTCCCTCCAGTCCGAAAAACAACCATTCACCAGTACTCTCTGTTTCCTGTCACTCAGCCAATTTCCTATCCATGCTGCCACTGTCCCTTTTATTCCATGAGCTTCAACTTTGATGACAAGCCTATTATGCGGCACTTTATCAAACGCCTTTGGAAATCCATATACACAACATCAACCGCATTGCCCTCATCGACCCTCTCTGTTACCGCATCAAAAAACTCAATCGAGTTAGTTAAGCCTTTAACAAATCCATGCTGATTTTCCCGAATCAATCCACACTTGTCCAAGTGACTGTTAATTCTGTCCCAGATTATTGTTTCTAAAAGTTTCCCCACCACTGAGGTTAAACTGACCGGCCTGTAGTTGCTGGGTTTATCCTTGCACCCTTTTTTGAACAAGGGTGTAACATTTGCAATTCTCCAGTCCTCTGGCACCACCCCTGTATCTACGGGAAGTTTGGAAGATTATGGCCAGTACCTCCGCAATTTCCACCCATACTTCCCTCAATAACCTAGGATGCATCCCATCCGGACCAGGTGACTTATCTACTTTCGGTACAGCTAGCCTTTCTAGTACCTCCTCTTTATCAATTTTTAGCCCATCCATTATCTCAACTATATCTTCCTTTACTGAGAACCTGGCAGCATCTTCTTCCTTGGTAAAGACAGATGCAAAGTACTCATTTAGTACCTCGGCCATGCTGAGATTGTTGTCAATTGTCCAGCGAGGACCTGGCTGCAGTAAGGATGGGGGAGGTGCAGGCACTCCTGCCTTATTTATTCTTCAAGGCCAATCTGTCAATGAGGAAAGAGCTAATTTGTTGAGTTGTAACTTTGCTTCTATCTTCAGAGAGGAAGATGGGAGGGATTTACATAAATTAGAATTCATATTTGTCAGTGATACCAGAGGCACCAATAAAATAGAATGAGGAGCAAGCAAGAGAGTGTTATTGGGTGTATGTGGAGATGACCATCAGAGCAGGCTTCACAGGCCATGTGGACTGTTTCTGTGATGTATTAGTCAATGGAAAAACAAAGGATTACAGCCAAACATGAATTTATGCAACATTAAAGGAAACGATACACTTTAGATTCCTTCCGTAGAAAAAAAACTCTGAACAGTTCTTGGCTCCATGTTCCAGACTACTCTCGGACATGATCCCCAGCTCCCTCTGCCACTGAAGGGTTTTCACTTACCTTGATATCTAGGTAACATTCTCAGTGTGGCTTGGAAATGAACTGAGGACTCTTTTGGGTTTGGTCTTGTTCCATCACTGGATCCTCTTGATCTTTACATGTGCCAGGCAATGACCATCTCCAACAAGAGAGAGTCTAACCACCTCCCCTTGACATTCAATGGCATTACCATCGCCGAATCCCCCACCATCAACATTCTAGGGGTCACCATTGACCAGAAACTTAACTGGACCAGCCATATAAATACTGTGGCTACGAGAGCAGGTCAGAGGCTGGGTATTCTGCGGCGAGTGACTCACCTCCTGACTCCCCAAAGCCTTTCCACCATCTACAAGGCACAAATCAGGAGTGTGATGGAATACTCTCCACTTACCTGGATGAGTGCAGCTCCAACAACATTCAAGAAGCTCGACATCATCCAGGACAAAGCAGCCTGCTTGATTGGCACCCCATCCACCACCCTAAACATTCACTCCCTTCACCACCGGCGCACTGTGGCTGCAGTGTGTACCAACCACAGGATGCACTGCAGCAACTCGCCAAGGCTTCTTCGACAGCACCTCCCAAACCCGCGACCTCTACCACCTAGAAGGACAAGGGCAGCAGGCACATGGGAACAACACCACCTGCACGTTCCCCTCCAAGTCACACACCATCCCGACTAGGAAATATATCGCCGTTCCTTCATCGTCGCTGGGTCAAAATCCTGGAACTCCCTTCCTAACAGCACTGTGGGAGAACCTTCACCACACGGACTGCAGCAGTTCAAGAAGGCGGCTCACCACCACCTTCTCAAGGGGCAATTAGGGATGGGCAATAAATGCCGGCCTCGCTAGCGACACCCACATCCCATGAATGAATAAAAAAAAATGACAGAGCAATAGAGCATCAAACCTTGTTTTACGGTTTAATTGCCAAACTCATTTATTACACAGGAATACAACCAGTGACCAGTCGCAGGAACATAACATACAATTCATGGTAGTTGTTAGACATGGCTAGCTTCTCACTGTAAATATAAAATAATAGCTTGCAACTTCTTTGCTAAACAATGGTGACTAATTTTGACATAGTAATTCTTTCTCCTTTTCTCACAAACTTCAAAAGTTATCTGGTTAAACTAAGTCTCTTCAGGAGTTGCAGGCAGACTCATTAACTTGAGACAGGCTGGCTGATCAATACTTTTCAAACTGTCAGCTGGGACCAAGTAAAATTTAAATAAGTTTGTTCAATTCAAAAGTAGCTCCCAATCGAAGACAGGGCTCTGAGGAAAGAGCAGGGGAGTGAGATTAATTGGACAGCTCTTTGAGACAGTCAGCATGATGGGCCAAATGGACTCCTTCTGTGCTGTACTATACATTGGTTCTATATTTAAACAGGTCAGACAGAATACTCCTGGTCAAACGGATGATTCCACCCCTCCCCTGAAACTCATTTTCAGACAGGTCGACTGATTATTGAAACAAAGTACAAGAAAAATGAACTGGACTAGTCTTCTGTGAGTGAAGCTGGATTTTCACCCCTTACGTACTGTGACAGAATTAAAGAAGCCAATACCAGGATAAATCTTAGTCAGAGGAAAGATGGTGAGAAATCAACGTTGGGAGTTTTGCTTTAAAATCTCGGACTGGGTGATGGTGAGGTTGGAGTTGGCAAGTCAGTTTCTGAGGATGCTGAGTTTCTTTATTTACTTGGCACTGATTAGTTGTTGGCTAGGACAGAAGGTGACTGATAATCACAGCTGAATTTACCAATTCAAATGGTTAGAATAAGTTGGAAGGGTTCTTTTTGAGAATTGGGGTACTGTTAACTTTATAGAATTTATGACAGGAATAACCACCTCATGTTGCTAGTTCTGGTCTCCCCGACAAGTGGAAACATTTTCTCTATGTCTACCCTATCAAACCTTTTCATAATCTTAAAGACCTCGATCAGGACAACATTCAGCCTTCTCTTTTCTAGAGAATAATAGAGCGCCAGCCTGTTCAATCTTTCCTGATTGGTATAACCTCTCAGTTCTGGTATCATCCTTGTAAATCTTTTTTGCACCTTCTCCAGTGCCTCTATATCCTTTTTATAATATGGAGACCAGAAGCATGCACAGTGCTCCAAGTGTGGTGTAAGCAAAGTATCGCTCAGGAAGTGAGGAAAGAACAAGGAGCTTGGATCTTTAAGTGGAAGGTGAACATAGCTGGACAAAGTATTTTCTGCATTATAAATTCCTGTGTCGACATTTATAACCAACATCGCCTGTGTAAACTTGTCATGCAGGCAGGAGGGTGAAATCACAGTGGTTCACATAATTAAAATGAGTGAGTTTTTCGAAGTTCACAGAGTAATCAAGGGCACTCTGCACGGATTTGTTAGCTGCCTGGTCTACTTTTGTTCTCGGGACCTAATGACCTGAGCCCAGCTTCAACATTTGCTGCTAACACAAAAGTAGCAGGTTTGGCAAACAACTAGGAGGACTGTGAAAGACTTCAGGAGGACACAGGTTAATAGAATGGGCAGGCAGGTGGCAAATGCAATTTCATGTGAAGAGTGAGGAAAAACAGGAAATGGGAGTGTGCATTTAATGGAAAGACACTGAAGGATGTGAATCAGCAGGTACCTCATTTCTTGAAAGTGCAAGTGCAGGTAAATAAAGCCATAGAAAAGGAAATTAGAATTGGGGTTTTATAAAGAATTCAAGAGTAAAGAAGTCATGATGAATTTATTCAAAACACTGGTTAGGCCACAGTTACGGAGTACTGTGAGCCGTTTTGGGTGCTCCATTACAGAAAGGATATTGAATAGAGACTAAACAGGAGAACTTTCTTGATCAGTATGTTTCCGGCCCAATGAGGAAGGAGGCATTGCTTGATCTGGTTCTGGGGAATGAGGTGGGCCAAGTGTCAGTGGGGGAACATTTAGAGAGCAGCGATCAAAGTATCATAAGCTTTAGAATAAAAATGGAAAAGGACACTGACCACTCTAAAGTAAAAATACTCAATTGGAGGAGGACCAATTTCAATGGGATGAGAACAGATCTGGCCCGGGTAAATTGGAATCAAAGATTGGCAGGCAAAACCGTAATTGAACAATTAAAGAGGAGATGGTTCGGGTACAGTCTGGGCACATTCCCACGAGGCAGAATGGTAGGGCAACTAAAGCCAGAGCTCTCTGGATGACAAAAGAGAGAGAGAGTAAGGTGAAATGGAAAAAAGGGGCGTATGACAGATGTCAGGTTGATAATACAAGTGAGAACCAGACAGAATATAGAAAGGTCAGAGAGGAAGTGAAAAAGGAAATAAGAGGGGCAGAGAGAGAGTATGAGAATAGACTGGCGGCCAACATAAAAGGGAATCCAAAAGTCTTCTCTAGGCAGTAAACAGTAAACGGGTAGTGAGGAGGGGTGGGACTGATTGGGGACCATAAAGGAGATCTACTCATGGAGGCAGAGGGCATGGCCGAGGTACTAAATGAGTACTTTGCATCTGTCTTCACCAAGGAAGAAGTTTTTTTTTATTTGTTCATGGGATGTGGGCGTCGCTGGCGAGGCCGGCATTTATTGCCCATCCCTAATTGCCCTTGAGAAGGTGGTGGTGAGCCGCCTTCTTGAACCGCTGCAGTCAGTGTGCTGAAGGTTCTCCCACAGGTAGGTAATATGCTGCCAAAATCACAGTAAGTGAAGGGGTAGTTGAGATACTGGATGGGCTAAAAATTGATAAAGAGGAGGCACTAGAAAGGCTAGCTGTACCGAAAGTAGATAAGGCACCCGGTCCGGATGGGATGCATCCTAGGTTGTTGAGGGAAGTAAGGGTGGAAATTGCGGAGGTACTGGCCATAATCTTCCAAACATCCGTAGATACAGGGGTGGTGCCAGAGGACTGGAGAATTGCAAATGTTACACCCTTGTTCAAAAAAGGGTGTCAGGATAAACCCAGCAACTACAGGCCAGTCAGTTTAACCTCAGTGGTGGGGAAACTTTTAGAAACGATAATCCGGGACAGAATTAACAGTCACTTGGACAAGGGTGGATTAATGAAGGAAAGCCAGCACGGATTTATTTGTTTGACCAACTTGATAAGAGTTTTTTGATGAGGTAACAGAGAGGGTCGATGAGGGCAATGCGGTTGATGTGATGTATATGGACTTTCAAAAGGCGTTTGATAAAGTGCCACATAATAGGCTTGTCATCAAAGTTGAAGCTCATGGAATAAAACGGTCAGTGGCAACATGGATAGGAAATTGGCTGAGTGACAGGAAACAGAGAGTAGTGGTGAACGGTTGTTTTTCGGACTGGAGGGAGGTGTACAGTGGTGTTCCCCAGGGGTCGGTGCTGGGACCACTGCTTTTCTTGATATATATTAATGACTTGGACTTGGGTGTACAGGGCACAATTTCAAAATTTGCAGATGAAACAAAACTTGGAAGTGTAGTGAACAGTGAGGAGGATAGTGATAGATTTCAAGAGGATATAGACAGGCTGGTGGAATGGGCGGACACGTGGCAGATGGAATTAAACACAGAGAATTGTGAAGTGATACATTTCGGTAGGAAGAACGAGGAGAGGCAATGTAAACTAGAGGGCACAATTCTAAAAGGGGTACAGGAACAGAGAGATCTGGGGGTATATGGGCACAAATCATTGAAGGTGGCAGGGCAGGTTGAGAAAGTGGTTAAAAAAGCATACGGGATCCTGGGCTTTATAAATAGAGGCACAGAGTACAAAAGTATGGAAGTCATGATGAACCTTTATAAAACACTGGTTCGACCACAACTGGAGTATTGTGTCCAGTTCTGGGCACCGCACTTTAGGAAAGATGTGAAGGCGGAGAGAGGGTGCAGAAGAGATTTACTAGAATGATTCCAGGGATGAGGGACTTCAGTTTTGTGGATAGACTGGAGAAGCTGGGGTTGTTCTCCCTGGAACAGAGAAGGTTGCGAGGAGATTTGATCGAGTTATTCAAAATCATGAAGGGTCTAGACAGAGTAGATAGAGAGAAACTGTTCCCATTGGTGGAAGGGTCAAGGACCAGAGGACATAGATTTAAGGTGATTGGCAAAAGAACCAAAGGCGACATGAGGAAAAACATTTTTACACAGCGAGTGGTTAGGATCTGGAATGCACTGCCCGAGGGGGTGGTGGAGGCAGATTCAATCATGGCCTTCAAAAGGGAACTGGATAAGTACTTGAAGGGAAAAAATTTGCAGGGCTGCGGGAAAAGGACGGGTGAGTGGGACTAGCTGGATTGCTCTTGTAGAGAGCCGACATGGACTTGATTGGCCGAATGGCCTCCTTCTGTGCTGTAACCTTTCTATGATTCTATGGTTCTAGCATACAAGGACAATTTCAGCACAGAAGTTGAAGGAGATTTAATAGAGGGTGTTTAATATCATAGAAAATCTGAGTCGGGTGAGTGTATTGTCTGGTTGGGGAGACAGTGAAGAGGGGTCTTCAATTTAAAATGAGAGAGGGTTGGGAGAATTTTTTTTGTTGTTGGAATGTGGAATGTTTCACTACAAGAAGTAGTTAAGGCAGAGACCATTGCATCTTTTAGGGGAAAAGAGGATACATATTTGAAATACTGGATTATGGGGAGAAAGCAGGGCAGTAAGATTAGTTCGGGCAAAGAACCAGCACACACATGGGAGCGGTGAACTTTTATTGTTCTGTAACATACAATGCTTTGGATTTCCTGAGGGTCAATCATTTACAATTAATTATTAATGTTTTCTTGTAACACTGCATTTTGAAATTTGCGGTGGGACAGAATATGATAGCACGTCCTAGCACTGTGAGTAGAGTCCGTCAGAGGTTGATTTTAATGTTGACCGTGACTTTTATTATTTGTTCTCTGGACGGTGCGAAGCAAAGGTCCCATTCACGGCCCATCTCCAGTGCCCCTGACAGTCGGCCACATGGCACCCTACAGTTGGGCCAGAGCAGGGTGGGGCGACAGGTTCTTCTCTAAAGCAGATTTAGGAATCAATTGGATTTTTACAACAATCAGCAGCTCACCACCAGTATTTCTGGCCCAATGGAATTCAATTCCTGATGTCTGGTGTGTTGGTCCACAAAGAGACTCATTCTAAACAGCAAGCTTTGGTGAAACCAACTAATTAAAGCCACAGAGTGGAGTCGTGAGTCTCCCACCTAATCCGATGCATTCCATGGTTTGTGTCCAGGATGAACTCACTCCTGCTGCATCCAGTGCATCTGCATTTTACACATAGGGTTCTACAGAGCGTGGATTCTCTGGTGCCTTGTCAGGTCACAGGAAGTGCAAAAGTGGATTTTACATACGGTACATTCGAAGGGTTTCTCTCCTGTGTGAGTACGCCGATGATTTGTGAGGTGACTAGATGTGTAAAATCTATTTTTGCACACCGGACATTCGAAAGGTTTCTCTCCAGTGTGGATCCGTTGGTGCACAGTCAGGTTACCAGACTGGGTAAATCGCCTGCCGCACACGGTACACTCAAAGGGTTTCTCCCCAGTGTGAGTTCGCTGATGGACAGTCAGTTCATGGGATGTACAAAATCTCATTTTACACACTGTGCATTCGAAGGGTTTCTCTCCTGTGTGAGTTCTCTGGTGCTTGGTCAGGTAGCTGGCTGCATAAAATCTCATTCCACACACTGTGCATTCGAAGGGTTTCTCCCCAGAGTGGATTTGCTGATGCCTTGTTAGGTCGTGCGAGGTGCAAAACTGTTTATTACAGACTGCACATTTAAAGGGTTTCTCCCCCGTGTGAATTTGTTGGTGCCTTCTCAGGTCATGGGATTTGCAAAATCGTTTCTGGCACACGGTGCATTGGAACGGTTTCTCTCCAGTATGAATTCGCTGATGCCATATCAAGTGACTGGATGAGTGAAATCGCTTGGCACACACCGTACACTGGAACGGTTTCTCCCCAGTGTGAATTCGCTGATGCACCATCAGTTCCTGGGAGGTGCAAAATCGTTTTTCACACACTGTGCATTCGAAGGGTTTCTCCCCAGTGTGAATTCTCTGGTGCTTGGTCAGGTTACTGGATGCACAAAATCTCTTCTTGCACACCGGACATTCGAAAGGTTTCTCTGCTGTGTGGATCCGTTGGTGCACAGTCAGGTTACCCAATTGACTAAATCGCCTGCCGCACACGGTACACTCAAAGGGTTTCTCCCCAGTGTGAGTTCGCTGATGGACAGTCAGTTCATGGGATGTACAAAATCTCATTTTACACACTGCACATTCAAAGGGTTTCTCTCCCGTGTGAGTTCTCTGGTGCTTGGTCAGGTGACTGGCTGTGTAAAATCTCATTCCACACACTGTGCATTCGAAGGGTTTCTCCCCAGTGTGGATTCTCTGGTGCTTCGTCAGGTTACTGGATGCACAAAATCTCTTCTCACAAACATGACACTGGAATGGTTTCTCCCCAGTGTGAGTTTGTTGATGCTGTATCAGGTGACTGGATGTGTAAAATCTCTTTTTACACACTGCACATTCAAATGGTCTCTCCCCAGTGTGGATTCGCTGATGAACTATCAGATGACTGGATTTGTAAAATTGCTTCATACAAACTGTGCATTCAAATGGTTTGCCTTTACTGTGTGCTGACCGATGGAATGGTTTGCCTTTACTGTGTGCTGACCGATGAAATGGTTTGCCTTTACTGTGTGCTGACCGATGCTGTACCAATTCACTGCATGTGGAGAACTGGCTTGTGCACTGAAAGACTTTCTGCCCGGTGTGAACTCGCAGATGCCTCTTGAAGTGGCTGGGTGAGCTGCAGCCCATCTCACACACAGCACGGTGAGAGCCACCCCCTTTGTTAACCACCGGTACTTGCTGGCTCGCTCCAGGTGTCTCAGGTGATGGCGGGTCATCATCATTTAACAGTTGACTTTCTCTCACAATGTCCATGGTATCTCCATCAACCAAACCTGAAGGAACAACAAATGAATTAACCACACCCTGTGGCCCTCCCAGTACATTTGACTTGATCCCAGGGAATAGAAAATGTTACTTTTATCTGCTTCCATCCATGAATGTAAAAAAAAAATCTCACCACACAGCCCTGCATCAGGAAAAGTACAATGCCCTCTGTCTCAGCACCAACTTCAACAGCAGTCAGATAACCAGATTAATGCAAGTTCAGTCGTATTGGGGGTAGTATTGAGCTGTCACTACTCCAGAATCACCCCGGAATGCAAAAATTTGATTAGGCCCTTATCAAAGTCACAAATGACATCCTATGTGACGATGTGAACTCTCCCTCCTCATCCTTCTCCACCTGTCTGCAGCCTTTGACACGGTTGACCACACCATCCTCCTCCAACCCCTCTCCTCCGTCGTCCAGCTGGGTGGGACTGCACTCGCCTGGTTCCATTCTTATCTCTTCAGTCAGCCAGAGAATCTCCCACAATGGCTTCTCTTCCCGCTCCCACATTCTTACCTCTGCAATCCCCCAAGGATCCATCCTTAGTCCCCTCCTATTTCTAATCTACATGCGGCCCCCTCAACGACATCATCCAAAAACATGTCAGGTTCCACATGTACGCTGACGACACCCAGCTCTACCTCACCACCACCACCCTCGACCCCTCCACTGTCTCTGAATTGTCACACAGCATGTCCAACATCCAGAATTGGATGAGCAAAAATTTCCTCCAACTAAATATTGGGAAGACCAAAGCCATTGTCTTTGGTCCCCGCCACAAACTCCGTCCCTAGGCCACCGACTCCATCCACATAAGAGACTGTTAGCTCAGATAGAAGACCATGGAATCGAGGGAAAAGTACGGACTTGGTTAGGAAGTTGGCTGAGCGAAAGGCGACAGAGAGTAGGGATAATGGGAAGGTACTCATTGGCAGGATGTGACTAGTGGAGTCCCGCAGGGATCTGTCTTGGGGCCTCAATTATTCACAATATTAACGACCTAGATGAAGGCATAGAAAGTCTCATATCTAAGTTTGCCGATGACACAAAGATTGGTGGCATTGTAAGCAGTGTAGATGAAAACATAAAATTACAAAGCGATATTGATAGATTAGGTGAATGGGCAAAACTGTGGCAAATGGAATTCAATGCAGACAAATGTGAGGTCATCCACTTTGGATCAAAAAAGGATAGAACAGGGTACTTTCTAAATGGTAAAAAGTTAAAAACAGTGGATGTCCAAAGGGACTTAGGGGCTCAGGTACATCGATCATTGAAGTGTCATGAACAGGTGCAGAAAATAATCAAGAAGGCAAATGGAATGTTGGCCTTTATACAGAGTCAGAGTTATACAGCACGGAGAGAGGCCCTTCGGCCCATCGTGTCCGCGCCGGCCATCAAGCCCTGTCTACTCTAATCCCATATTCCAGCATTTGGTCCGTAGCCTTGTATGCTATGGCATTTCAAGTGCTCATCCAAATGCTTCTTGAATGTTGTGAGGGTTCCTGCCTCCACAACCCTTTCAGGCAGTGAGTTCCAGACTCCAACCACCCTCTGGGTGAAAAAGTTCCTTCTCAAATCCCCTCTAAACCTCCCGCCTTTTACCTTGAATCTATGCCCCCTTGTTATAGAACCCTCAACGAAGGGAAAAAGCTCCTTAGTATCCATCCTATCTGTGCCCCTCATAATTTTGTACACCTCAATCATGTCCCCCCTCAGCCTCCTCTGCTCCAAGGAAAACAAACCCAATCTTCCCAGTCTCTCTTCATAGCTGAAGCGCTCCAGCCCTGGTAACATCCTGGTGAATCTCCTCTGCACCCTCTCCAAAGCGATCACATCCTTCCTGTAGTGTGGCGACCAGAACTGCACACAGTACTCCAGCTGTGGCCTAACCAGTGTTTTATACAGCTCCATCATAACCTCCTTGCTCTTATATTCTATGCCTCGGCTAATAAAGGCAAGTATCCCATATGCCTTCTTTACCACCTTATCTACCTGTTCCGCCGCCTTCAGGGATCTGTGAACTTGCACACCAAGATCCCTCTGACCCTCTGTCTTGCCTAGGGTCTTCCCATTCATTGTGTATTCCCTTGCCTTGTTAGTCCCTCCAAAGTGCATCACCTCGCACTTTTCCGGGTTAAATTCCATTTGCCACTGTTCCGCCCATCTGGCCAACCCATCTATATCGTCCTGCAGACTGAGGCTATCCTCCTCGCTATTTACCACCCTACCAATTTTTGTATCATCAGCGAACTTACTGATCATACCTTTTACATTCATATCCAAGTCGTTAATGTAGACCACAAACAGCAAGGGACCCAGCACCGATCCCTGTGGTACCCCACTGGCCACAGGCTTCCAGTCACAAAAACAACCTTCGACCATCACCCTCTGCCTTCTGCCACTAAGCCAGTTTTGTATCCAAAGTGCCAAGGCACCCTGGACTCCATGGGCTCGTACCTTCTTGACCAGTCTCCTGTGCGGGACTTTATCGAAGGCCTTACTGAAATCCATGTATACCACATCCACTGCGTTACCCTCATCCACACGCCTAGTCACCCCCTCAAAAAATTCAATCAAATTAGTCAGACATGATCTTCCCTTGACAAAGCCATGTTGACTATCCCTGATTAATCCTTGCTTCTCCAAGTGGAGACTAATTTTGTCCTTCAGAATTTTTTCCAATAATTTTCCTACCACTGATGTTAGGCTCACTGGCCTGTAGTTCCCCGGTTTTTCCCTACTCCCCTTCTTGAATAATGGTACTACATTAGCGGTTCTCCAGTCCTCTAGCACATCCCCTGTGGCCAGAGAGGTTCTGAATATATGTGTCAGAGCCCCCGCAATCTCCTCCTTTGCCTCACACAGTAGCCTGGGATACATTTCGTCCGGGCCTGGGGATTTATCCATTTTTAGGCCTGCTAAAACCGCCAATACCTCCTCCCGCTCGATGTTAATATGTTCGAGTATATCACAGTCCCCCTGCCGTATTTCTATGTCTACATCGTCCTTCTCCATAGTGAAAACAGATGCAAAAAATTCATTTAGAACCCCTCCTACATCTGCCGGCTCCACACACAGATTGCCATTTTTGTCCCTAATGGGCCCTATTTTTTCCCTAGTTATCCTCTTACCCTTAATATACTTATAAAACATCTTAGGATTTTCCTTTATTTTGCTCGCCAGTGTTATTTCATGGCCCCTCCTTGATCTCCTAATTTCTTTTTTAAGTTTCCCCCTGCACTTTTTGTACTCCTCTAGGGCTTCCTCCGTCTTTAGCCTTTTGTATCTGCCAAAAGCCCTCCTTTTTTTCCTAATCCATTCTCGTATATCCCCTGACATCCAAGGTTCCCTGGAGTTCTTGGAACCACCCTTGACCTTTACGGGAACATGTTGCCATTGTATGGTCTCAATCTCCCTTCTGAAAGACTCCCATTGCTCCGATGCGGATTTTCCTACAAGCAGCTGATCCCAGTCCATTTTGGCCAGTTCCTGCCTTATCCTATTAAAATCGGCCTTCCCCCAATTTAGAACCTTTATTTCCGGCCCCTCCCTGTCCTTTTCCATGACCACCTTAAATCTCACCAAATTATGGTCACTGTCACCAAAGTGCTCACCTACTAGCACTTCTTCCACTTGGCCGGCCACATTCCCTAGAATTAGGTCCAGTACCGCCCCCTCTCTTGTAGGACTTTCTACATGCTGGCTCAAAAAGCTCTCCTGGATGCACGTTAAGAATTTTGTACTCTCTAAGCCTTTTACACTCTGAGTATCCCAGTTAATATTGGGGAAGTTGAAATCCCCCACTATTATTACCCTATTATTTGCACAATTTTCTGAGATTTGCCGACATATCTGTTCCTCTATCTCCCCCTGACTGTTTGGGGGTCTATAGTACACTCCCATCAAAGTGCTTGCCCCCTTTTTGTTTTTAAGCTCCACCCATATGGCCTCATTAGAGGAACCTGCTAATATATCATCCCTCCTTATGGCAGTAATTGATTCTTTAATTAATATTGAGACCCCCCCTCCTCTTATACCTCCCCCTCTGTCTCGCCTGAAGATTCTGTACCCCGGAATATTGAGCTGCCAGTCCTGCCCCTCCCTCAACCATGTCTCTGTGACAGCAACAATATCATACTCCCATGTGTTTATCAACACCTTCAGTTCATCCACCTTATTTACAAGACTCCTTGCATTAAAATAGATGCCATCCAGCCTTGCTCTTACATATCTAGAGGACTAGAGTACAAGGGGGCAGAAGTTATGCTGCAGCTATACAAAACCCTGGTTAGACCACACCTGGAGTACTGTGAGCAGTTCTGGGCACCGCACCTTCGGAAGGACATATTGGCCTTGGAGGGAGTGCAGCGTAGGTTTACTAGAATGATACCCGGACTTCAAGGGTTAAGTTACGAGGAGAGATTACACAAATTGGGGTTGTATTCTCTGGAGTTTCGAAGGTTAAGGGGTGATCTGATCGAAGTTTATAAGATATTAAGGGGAACAGATAGGGTGGATAGAGAGAAACTATTTCCGCTGGTTGGGGATTCTAGGAGTAGGGGGCACAGTCTAAAAATTAGAGCCAGACCTTTCAGGAGTGAGATTAGAAAACATTTCTACACACAAAGGGTGGTAGAAGTTTGGAACTCTCTTGCGCAAACGGCAATTGATACTAGCTCAATTGCTAAATTTAAATCTGGGATAGATAGCTTTTTGGGATATGGGCCAAAGGCAGGTATATGGAGTTAGATCACAGATCAGCCATGATCTTATCAAATGGAGGAGCAGGCACGAGGGGCTGAATGGCCTCCTCCTGTTCCTATGTTCCTATCCCTCTCCCTGGCCACTGTCTGAGGCTGAACCAGACTGTTCACAACCTCAGTGTTCTATTCGCCCCTGAGATGAGCTTCTCACCTCATATCCTGTCCATCACCAAGACTGCCTACTTCTACCTCTGTAATATCGCCCGTCTCCGCCTCAGCTCATGCGCTGTTGAAACCCTCACCCATGCTTTTTTACCTCCAGACTCGATCATTCCAGTGCTCTCCTGGCCGGCCTCCCATCTTCCACCCTCCATAAACTTGAGCTCATCCAAAACTCTGCTGCCCCCCGTATCCGAACTCGCACCAAGTCCTGTTCACCCATCACCCACTGTGCTCACTGATCTACAACAGCCTGGAATTTAAAATTCACATCCTTCTTTTCAAATCCCTCCATGGCCTGGTCTCTTCCTGCCTCTCTAACCTCCACCAGCCCAAGAATCCTCCGAGATCTCTGAGCTCCTCCAGTTCTGGCATCTTGCGCGTCCCCAATGGGGGCCGTGCCTTGAGCTGACTAGGCCCTAAGCTCTGCATTTACTCCCGAAACCTCACCACTTCTCGATCGATTTTAAGATGCTCCTTAAAAACCAGCTCTAGGACCAGACTTTTGGTCACCTGTCCTAATATCTCTTCATGTGGCTCGGTGTAAATTTCTGTCTGATTTATACTCCTGTGAATAACTATTTTACACAGGCGATATGAATGGGAGTTGATGTTGTTAACTGAAGAGTCAGCGGGAATTGATAGGCACAGTTTCAGACAGGAGATCAGAGATTGACACCAATCATGTGGGACCGAGTTTGGAAACAAACCCTTCATATCAAGGCCACTTTGTTCAGATTTTTCTGTTCAGGCAAACTCTGACAGATGTGCCCACCCTCCAACATTAAAACGAAAGAGAATTCACTATTTTCGCAAAAACAAAGTGGTGTGTTCACAAACACTGTACTGCTCAGAGTTCTGAACCGACAGGGGCAGGTCCTGCTCAATCACTTCGGACGAAAAGTCTTCGACCTGAAACGTGAACCCTGTTTCTCTCTCCACAGATGCTGCCTGACTTGCTCAACATCTCCAGCATTTTCAGTTCTTACTTCAGATCCCGTTCAATGTGAGAGGTCCCACACAAAGCAACCTTCCATTGAGTGTGAGTAACACTGCAGTGTGCAGGATCTACACCGTCCAATATCAGTAACTCACAGCAGGATCTACACCGTCCAATATCAGTAACACACAGCAGGATCTACACCGTCCAATATCAGTAACACACAGCAGGATCCACACCGTCCAATATCAGTAACTCACAGCAGGATCTACACCGTCCAATATCAGTAACTCACAGCAGGATCCACACCGTCCAATATCAGTAACACACAGCAGGATCTACACCGTCCAATATCAGTAACTCACAGCAGGATCTACACCGTCCAATATCAGTAACTCACAGCAGGATCCACACCGTCCAATATCAGTAACTCACAGCAGGATCTACACCGTCCAATATCAGTAACTCACAGCAGGATCTACACCGTCCAATATCAGTAACACACAGCAGGATCTACACCGTCCAATATCAGTAACTCACAGCAGGATCGACACCGTCCAATATCAGTAACTCACAGCAGGATCCACACCGTCCAATATCAGTAACTCACAGCAGGATCGACACCGTCCAATATCAGTAACTCACAGCAGGATCGACACCGTCCAATATCAGTAACTCACAGCAGGATCCACACCGTCCAATATCAGTAACTCACAGCAGGATCGACACCGTCCAATATCAGTAACTCACAGCAGGATCCACACCGTCCAATATCAGTAACTCACAGCAGGATCTACACCGTCCAATATCAGTAACTCACAGCAGGATCGACACCGTCCAATATCAGTAACTCACAGCAGGATCTACACCGTCCAATATCAGTAACTCACAGCAGGATCTACACCGTCCAATATCAGTAACTCACAGCAGGATCCACACCGTCCAATATCAGTAACTCACAGCAGGATCTACACCGTCCAATATCAGTAACTCACAGCAGGATCTACACCGTCCAATATCAGTAACTCACAGCAGGATCTACACCGTCCAATATCAGTAACTCACAGCAGGATCTACACCGTCCAATATCAGTAACTCACAGCAGGATCTACACCGTCCAATATCAGTAACTCACAGCAGGATCTACACCGTCCAATATCAGTAACTCACAGCAGGATCTACACCGTCCAATATCAGTAACTCACAGCAGGATCCACACCGTCCAATATCAGTAACTCACAGCAGGATCTACATCGTCCCATATCAGTAACTCACAGCAGGATCTACACCGTCCAATATCAGTAACTCACAGCAGGATCCACACCGTCCAATATCAGTAACTCACAGCAGGATCTACACCGTCCAATATCAGTAACTCACAGCAGGATCTACATCGTCCAATATCAGTAACTCACAGCAGGATCTACACCGTCCAATATCAGTAACTCACAGCAGGATCTACACCGTCCAATATCAGTAACTCACAGCAGGGTCTACACCGTCCAATATCAGTAACTCACAGCAGGATCCACACCGTCCAATATCAGTAACTCACAGCAGGATCTACACCGTCCAATATCAGTAACTCACAGCAGGATCTACACCGTCCAATATCAGTAACACACAGCAGGATCCACACCGTCCAATATCAGTAACTCACAGCAGGATCTACACCGTCCAATATCAGTAACTCACAGCAGGATCTACACCGTCCAATATCAGTAACTCACAGCAGGATCTACACCGTCCAATATCAGTAACTCACAGCAGGATCTACACCGTCCAATATCAGTAACTCACAGCAGGATCTACACCGTCCAATATCAGTAACTCACAGCAGGATCTACACCGTCCAATATCAGTAACTCACAGCAGGATCTACACCGTCCAATATCAGTAACTCACAGCAGGATCTACACCGTCCAATATCAGTAACTCACAGCAGGATCTACACCGTCCAATATCAGTAACTCACAGCAGGATCCACACCGTCCAATATCAGTAACTCACAGCAGGATCTACACCGTCCAATATCAGTAACTCACAGCAGGATCCACACCGTCCAATATCAGTAACTCACAGCAGGATCTGCACCATCCAATATCAGTAACTCACAGCAGGATCCACACCGTCCAATATCAGTAACTCACAGCAGGATCGACACCGTCCAATATCAGTAACTCACAGCAGGATCTACACCGTCCAATATCAGTAACTCACAGCAGGATCTACACCGTCCAATATCAGTAACTCACAGCAGGATCGACACCGTCCAATATCAGTAACTCACAGCAGGATCTACACCGTCCAATATCAGTAACTCACAGCAGGGACTGCACCGTCCAATATCAGTAACTCACAGCAGGATCGACACCGTCCAATATCAGTAACTCACAGCAGGATCTACACCGTCCAATATCAGTAACTCACAGCAGGATCTACACCGTCCAATATCAGTAACTCACAGCAGGATCCACACCGTCCAATATCAGTAACTCACAGCAGGATCCACACCGTCCAATATCAGTAACTCACAGCAGGATCGACACCGTCCAATATCAGTAACTCACAGCAGGATCTACACCGTCCAATATCAGTAACTCACAGCAGGATCGACACCGTCCAATATCAGTAACTCACAGCAGGGTCTACACCGTCCAATATCAGTAACTCACAGCAGGATCTACACCGTCCAATATCAGTAACTCACAGCAGGATCGACACCGTCCAATATCAGTAACTCACAGCAGGATCGACACCGTCCAATATCAGTAACTCACAGCAGGATCTACATCGTCCAATATCAGTAACTCACAGCAGGATCCACACCGTCCAATATCAGTAACTCACAGCAGGATCGACACCGTCCAATATCAGTAACTCACAGCAGGATCGACATCGTCCAATATCAGTAACTCACAGCAGGATCGACACCGTCCAATATCAGTAACTCACAGCAGGATCCACACCGTCCAATATCAGTAACTCACAGCAGGGTCTACACCGTCCAATATCAGTAACTCACAGCAGGATCTACACCGTCCAATATCAGTAACTCACAGCAGGATCGACACCGTCCAATATCAGTAACTCACAGCAGGATCCACACCGTCCAATATCAGTAACTCACAGCAGGATCCACACCGTCCAATATCAGTAACTCACAGCAGGATCCACACCGTCCAATATCAGTAACTCACAGCAGGGTCTACACCGTCCAATATCAGTAACTCACAGCAGGATCGACACCGTCCAATATCAGTAACTCACAGCAGGATCTACACCGTCCAATATCAGTAACTCACAGCAGGATCTACACCGTCCAATATCAGTAACTCACAGCAGGATCCACACCGTCCAATATCAGTAACTCACAGCAGGATCCACACCGTCCAATATCAGTAACTCACAGCAGGATCCACACCGTCCAATATCAGTAACTCACAGCAGGATCCACACCGTCCAATATCAGTAACTCACAGCAGGATCTACACCGTCCAATATCAGTAACTCACAGCAGGATCCACACCGTCCAATATCAGTAACTCACAGCAGGATCTACACCGTCCAATATCAGTAACTCACAGCAGGATCTACACCGTCCAATATCAGTAACTCACAGCAGGATCTACACCGTCCAATATCAGTAACTCACAGCAGGATCTACATTGTCCAATATCAGTAACTCACAGCAGGATCGACACCGTCCAATATCAGTAACTCACAGCAGGATCGACACCGTCCAATATCAGTAACTCACAGCAGGATCCACACCGTCCAATATCAGTAACTCACAGCAGGATCTACACCGTCCAATATCAGTAACTCACAGCAGGATCGACACCGTCCAATATCAGTAACTCACAGCAGGATCCACACCGTCCAATATCAGTAACTCACAGCAGGATCTACACCGTCCAATATCAGTAACTCACAGCAGGATCGACACCGTCCAATATCAGTAACTCACAGCAGGATCTACATCGTCCAATATCAGTAATTCACAGCAGGATCCACACCGTCCAATATCAGTAACTCACAGCAGGATCTACACCGTCCAATATCAGTAACTCACAGCAGGATCTACACCGTCCAATATCAGTAACTCACAGCAGGATCCACACCGTCCAATATCAGTAACTCACAGCAGGATCTACACCGTCCAATATCAGTAACTCACAGCAGGATCGACACCGTCCAATATCAGTAACTCACAGCAGGGTCTACACCGTCCAATATCAGTAACTCACAGCAGGATCTACACCGTCCAATATCAGTAACTCACAGCAGGATTCACACCGTCCAATATCAGTAACTCACAGCAGGATCGACACCGTCCAATATCAGTAACTCACAGCAGGATCTACACCGTCCAATATCAGTAACTCACAGCAGGATCGACACCGTCCAATATCAGTAACTCACAGCAGGATCTACACCGTCCAATATCAGTAACTCACAGCAGGATCTACACCGTCCAATATCAGTAACTCACAGCAGGATCCACACCGTCCAATATCAGTAACTCACAGCAGGATCGACACCGTCCAATATCAGTAACTCACAGCAGGATCTACACCGTCCAATATCAGTAACTCACAGCAGGATCTACACCGTCCAATATCAGTAACTCACAGCAGGATCGACACCGTCCAATATCAGTAACTCACAGCAGGATCTACACCGTCCAATATCAGTAACTCACAGCAGGATCTACACCGTCCAATATCAGTAACTCACAGCAGGGTCTGCACCGTCCAATATCAGTAACTCACAGCAGGATCTACACCGTCCAATATCAGCAACTCACAGCAGGATCTACACCGTCCAATATCAGTAACTCACAGCAGGATCTACACTGTCCAATATCAGTAACTCACAGCAGGATCTACACCATCCAATATCAGTAACTCACAGCAGGATCTACATCGTCCAATATCAGTAACTCACAGCAGGGTCTACACCGTCCAATATCAGTAACTCACAGCAGGATCGACACCGTCCAATATCAGTAACTCACAGCAGGGTCTACACCGTCCAATATCAGTAACTCACAGCAGGATCTACACCGTCCAATATCAGTAACTCACAGCAGGGTCCACACCGTCCAATATCAGTAACTCACAGCAGGATCTACACCGTCCAATATCAGTAACACACAGCAGGATCTACACCGTCCAATATCAGTAACTCACAGCAGGATCTACACCGTCCAATATCAGTAACTCACAGCAGGATCTACACCGTCCAATATCAGTAACTCACAGCAGGATCTACATCGTCCAATATCAGTAACTCACAGCAGGATCTACATCGTCCAATATCAGTAACTCACAGCAGGATCCACACCGTCCAATATCAGTAACTCACAGCAGGATCTACACCGTCCAATATCAGTAACTCACAGCAGGATCTGCACCGTCCAATATCAGTAACTCACAGCAGGATCTACACCGTCCAATATCAGTAACTCACAGCAGGATCTACACCGTCCAATATCAGTAACTCACAGCAGGGTCCACACCGTCCAATATCAGTAACTCACAGCAGGATCTACACCGTCCAATATCAGTAACTCACAGCAGGATCGACACCGTCCAATATCAGTAACTCACAGCAGGATCTACACCGTCCAATATCAGTAACTCACAGCAGGATCGACACCGTCCAATATCAGTAACTCACAGCAGGATCTACACCGTCCAATATCAGTAACTCACAGCAGGATCCACACCGTCCAATATCAGCAACTCACAGCAGGATCCACACCGTCCAATATCAGTAACTCACAGCAGGATCTACACCGTCCAATATCAGTAACTCACAGCAGGGTCTACACCGTCCAATATCAGTAACTCACAGCAGGATCTACACCGTCCAATATCAGTAACTCACAGCAGGATCTACACCGTCCAATATCAGTAACTCACAGCAGGATCGACACCGTCCAATATCAGTAACTCACAGCAGGATCCACACCGTCCAATATCAGTAACTCACAGCAGGATCTACACCGTCCAATATCAGTAACTCACAGCAGGATCCACACCGTCCAATATCAGTAACTCACAGCAGGATCTACACCGTCCAATATCAGTAACTCACAGCAGGGTCCACACCGTCCAATATCAGTAACTCACAGCAGGATCTACACCGTCCAATATCAGTAACTCACAGCAGGATCCACACCGTCCAATATCAGTAACTCACAGCAGGGTCCACACCGTCCAATATCAGTAACTCACAGCAGGATCGACACCGTCCAATATCAGTAACTCACAGCAGGATCGACACCGTCCAATATCAGTAACTCACAGCAGGATCTACACCGTCCAATATCAGTAACTCACAGCAGGATCTACACCGTCCAATATCAGTAACTCACAGCAGGATCCACACCGTCCAATATCAGTAACTCACAGCAGGATCCACACCGTCCAATATCAGTAACTCACAGCAGGATCTACACCGTCCAATATCAGTAACTCACAGCAGGATCTACACCGTCCAATATCAGTAACTCACAGCAGGATCCACACCGTCCAATATCAGTAACTCACAGCAGGATCCACACCGTCCAATATCAGTAACTCACAGCAGGATCTACATCGTCCAATATCAGTAACTCACAGCAGGATCGACACCGTCCAATATCAGTAACTCACAGCAGGATCTACACCGTCCAATATCAGTAACTCACAGCAGGATCGACACCGTCCAATATCAGTAACTCACAGCAGGATCTACACCGTCCAATATCAGTAACTCACAGCAGGATCTACACCGTCCAATATCAGTAACTCACAGCAGGGTCCACACCGTCCAATATCAGTAACTCACAGCAGGATCTACACCGTCCAATATCAGTAACTCACAGCAGGGTCTACACCGTCCAATATCAGTAACTCACAGCAGGATCTACACCGTCCAATATCAGTAACTCACAGCAGGGTCCACACCGTCCAATATCAGTAACTCACAGCAGGATCTACACCGTCCAATATCAGTAACTCACAGCAGGATCCACACCGTCCAATATCAGTAACTCACAGCAGGATCTACACCGTCCAATATCAGTAACTCACAGCAGGGTCTACACCGTCCAATATCAGTAACTCACAGCAGGATCCACACCGTCCAATATCAGTAACTCACAGCAGGATCTACACCGTCCAATATCAGTAACTCACAGCAGGATCTACACCGTCCAATATCAGTAACTCACAGCAGGATCTACACCGTCCAATATCAGTAACTCACAGCAGGATCTACACCGTCCAATATCAGTAACTCACAGCAGGATCGACACCGTCCAATATCAGTAACTCACAGCAGGATCTACACCGTCCAATATCAGTAACTCACAGCAGGATCGACACCGTCCAATATCAGTAACTCACAGCAGGATCCACACCGTCCAATATCAGTAACTCACAGCAGGATCCACACCGTCCAATATCAGTAACTCACAGCAGGATCTACACCGTCCAATATCAGTAACTCACAGCAGGGTCTGCACCGTCCAATATCAGTAACTCACAGCAGGATCTACACCGTCCAATATCAGTAACTCACAGCAGGGTCTGCACCGTCCAATATCAGTAACTCACAGCAGGATCTACACCGTCGAATATCAGTAACTCACAGCAGGGTCTGCACCGTCCAATATCAGTAACTCACAGCAGGATCTACACCGTCCAATATCAGTAACTCACAGCAGGATCGACACCGTCCAATATCAGTAACTCACAGCAGGATCTACATCGTCCAATATCAGTAACTCACAGCAGGATCTACACCGTCCAATATCAGTAACTCACAGCAGGATCTACACCGTCCAATATCAGTAACTCACAGCAGGATCGACACCGTCCAATATCAGTAACTCACAGCAGGATCGACACCGTCCAATATCAGTAACACACAGCAGGATCTACACCGTCCAATATCAGTAACACACAGCAGGATCTACACCGTCCAATATCAGTAACTCACAGCAGGATCTACACCGTCCAATATCAGTAACTCACAGCAGGATCTACACCGTCCAATATCAGTAACTCACAGCAGGATCTACACCGTCCAATATCAGTAACTCACAGCAGGATCTACACCGTCCAATATCAGTAACTCACAGCAGGATCTACATCGTCCAATATCAGTAACTCACAGCAGGATCCACACCGTCCAATATCAGTAACTCACAGCAGGATCCACACCGTCCAATATCAGTAACTCACAGCAGGATCTACACCGTCCAATATCAGTAACTCACAGCAGGATCCACACCGTCCAATATCAGTAACTCACAGCAGGATCCACACCGTCCAATATCAGTAACTCACAGCAGGATCTACACCGTCCAATATCAGTAACTCACAGCAGGATCTACACCGTCCAATATCAGTAACTCACAGCAGGATCCACACCGTCCAATATCAGTAACTCACAGCAGGATCCACACCGTCCAATATCAGTAACTCACAGCAGGATCTACACCGTCCAATATCAGTAACTCACAGCAGGATCGACACCGTCCAATATCAGTAACTCACAGCAGGATCCACACCGTCCAATATCAGTAACTCACAGCAGGGTCTACACCGTCCAATATCAGTAACTCACAGCAGGGTCCACACCGTCCAATATCAGTAACTCACAGCAGGATCTACACCGTCCAATATCAGTAACTCACAGCAGGATCCACACCGTCCAATATCAGTAACTCACAGCAGGATCCACACCGTCCAATATCAGTAACTCACAGCAGGATCTACACCGTCCAATATCAGTAACTCACAGCAGGATCCACACCGTCCAATATCAGTAACTCACAGCAGGATCTACACCGTCCAATATCAGTAACTCACAGCAGGATCTACACCGTCCAATATCAGTAACTCACAGCAGGATCTACACCGTCCAATATCAGTAACTCACAGCAGGATCCACACCGTCCAATATCAGTAACTCACAGCAGGATCTACACCGTCCAATATCAGTAACTCACAGCAGGATCGACACCGTCCAATATCAGTAACTCACAGCAGGATCTACACCGTCCAATATCAGTAACTCACAGCAGGATCTACACCGTCCAATATCAGTAACTCACAGCAGGATCTACACCGTCCAATATCAGTAACTCACAGCAGGATCCACACCGTCCAATATCAGTAACTCACAGCAGGATCTGCACCATCCAATATCAGTAACTCACAGCAGGATCCACACCGTCCAATATCAGTAACTCACAGCAGGATCCACACCGTCCAATATCAGTAACTCACAGCAGGATCGACACCGTCCAATATCAGTAACTCACAGCAGGATCTACACCGTCCAATATCAGTAACTCACAGCAGGATCCACACCGTCCAATATCAGTAACTCACAGCAGGATCGACACCGTCCAATATCAGTAACTCACAGCAGGATCCACACCGTCCAATATCAGTAACTCACAGCAGGATCGACACCGTCCAATATCAGTAACTCACAGCAGGATCTACACCGTCCAATATCAGTAACTCACAGCAGGATCCACACCGTCCAATATCAGTAACTCACAGCAGGATCCACACCGTCCAATATCAGTAACTCACAGCAGGATCTACACCGTCCAATATCAGTAACTCACAGCAGGATCCACACCGTCCAATATCAGTAACTCACAGCAGGGTCTACACCGTCCAATATCAGTAACTCACAGCAGGATCTACACCGTCCAATATCAGTAACTCACAGCAGGATCTACACCATCCAATATCAGTAACTCACAGCAGGATCCACACCGTCCAATATCAGTAACTCACAGCAGGATCCACACCGTCCAATATCAGTAACTCACAGCAGGATCTACACCGTCCAATATCAGTAACTCACAGCAGGATCTACACCGTCCAATATCAGTAACTCACAGCAGGATCTACACCGTCCAATATCAGTAACTCACAGCAGGATCCACACCGTCCAATATCAGTAACTCACAGCAGGGTCTACACCGTCCAATATCAGTAACTCACAGCAGGATCTACACCGTCCAATATCAGTAACTCACAGCAGGATCTACACCATCCAATATCAGTAACTCACAGCAGGATCTACACCGTCCAATATCAGTAACTCACAGCAGGATCCACACCGTCCAATATCAGTAACTCACAGCAGGATCTACACCGTCCAATATCAGTAACTCACAGCAGGATCTACACCGTCCAATATCAGTAACTCACAGCAGGATCTACACCGTCCAATATCAGTAACTCACAGCAGGATCTACACCGTCCAATATCAGTAACTCACAGCAGGATCGACACCGTCCAATATCAGTAACTCACAGCAGGATCGACACCGTCCAATATCAGTAACTCACAGCAGGATCCACACCGTCCAATATCAGTAACTCACAGCAGGATCTACACCGTCCAATATCAGTAACTCACAGCAGGATCTACACCGTCCAATATCAGTAACTCACAGCAGGATCCACACCGTCCAATATCAGTAACTCACAGCAGGATCTACACCGTCCAATATCAGTAACTCACAGCAGGATCCACACCGTCCAATATCAGTAACTCACAGCAGGATCGACACCGTCCAATATCAGTAACTCACAGCAGGATCGACACCGTCCAATATCAGTAACTCACAGCAGGATCTACACCGTCCAATATCAGTAACTCACAGCAGGATCTACACCGTCCAATATCAGTAACTCACAGCAGGATCCACACCGTCCAATATCAGTAACACACAGCAGGATCGACACCGTCCAATATCAGTAACTCACAGCAGGATCTACACCGTCCAATATCAGTAACTCACAGCAGGATCTACACCGTCCAATATCAGTAACTCACAGCAGGATCTACACCGTCCAATATCAGTAACTCACAGCAGGATCTACACCGTCCAATATCAGTAACTCACAGCAGGATCGACACCGTCCAATATCAGTAACTCACAGCAGGATCGACACCGTCCAATATCAGTAACTCACAGCAGGATCCACACCGTCCAATATCAGTAACTCACAGCAGGATCCACACCGTCCAATATCAGTAACTCACAGCAGGATCCACACCGTCCAATATCAGTAACTCACAGCAGGATCCACACCGTCCAATATCAGTAACTCACAGCAGGGTCTACACCGTCCAATATCAGTAACTCACAGCAGGATCCACACCGTCCAATATCAGTAACTCACAGCAGGATCTACACCGTCCAATATCAGTAACTCACAGCAGGATCGACACCGTCCAATATCAGTAACTCACAGCAGGATCCACACCGTCCAATATCAGTAACTCACAGCAGGATCTACACCGTCCAATATCAGTAACTCACAGCAGGATCTACACCGTCCAATATCAGTAACTCACAGCAGGATCCACACCGTCCAATATCAGTAACTCACAGCAGGATCTGCACCGTCCAATATCAGCAACTCACAGCAGGATCTACATCGTCCAATATCAGTAACTCACAGCAGGATCGACACCGTCCAATATCAGTAACTCACAGCAGGATCTACACCGTCCAATATCAGTAACTCACAGCAGGATTCACACCGTCCAATATCAGTAACTCACAGCAGGATCTACACCGTCCAATATCAGTAACTCACAGCAGGGTCTACACCGTCCAATATCAGTAACTCACAGCAGGATCCACACCGTCCAATATCAGTAACTCACAGCAGGATCTACACCGTCCAATATCAGTAACACACAGCAGGATCCACACCGTCCAATATCAGTAACTCACAGCAGGATCTACACCGTCCAATATCAGTAACTCACAGCAGGATCCACACCGTCCAATATCAGTAACTCACAGCAGGATCTACACCGTCCAATATCAGTAACTCACAGCAGGGTCTACACCGTCCAATATCAGTAACTCACAGCAGGATCGACACCGTCCAATATCAGTAACTCACAGCAGGATCCACACCGTCCAATATCAGTAACTCACAGCAGGATCCACACCGTCCAATATCAGTAACTCACAGCAGGATCTACACCGTCCAATATCAGTAACTCACAGCAGGATCTACACCGTCCAATATCAGTAACTCACAGCAGGATCTACACCGTCCAATATCAGTAACTCACAGCAGGATCTACACCGTCCAATATCAGTAACTCACAGCAGGATCTACATCGTCCAATATCAGTAACACACAGCAGGATCTACACCGTCCAATATCAGTAATTCACAGCAGGATCCACACCGTCCAATATCAGTAACTCACAGCAGGATCTACACCGTCCAATATCAGTAACTCACAGCAGGATCCACACCGTCCAATATCAGTAACTCACAGCAGGATCTACACCGTCCAATATCAGTAACTCACAGCAGGATTCACACCGTCCAATATCAGTAACTCACAGCAGGATCGACACCGTCCAATATCAGTAACTCACAGCAGGATCTACACCGTCCAATATCAGTAACTCACAGCAGGATCCACACCGTCCAATATCAGTAACTCACAGCAGGATCGACACCGTCCAATATCAGTAACTCACAGCAGGGTCTACACCGTCCAATATCAGTAACTCACAGCAGGATCTACACCGTCCAATATCAGTAACTCACAGCAGGGTCCACACCGTCCAATATCAGTAACTCACAGCAGGATCGACACCGTCCAATATCAGTAACTCACAGCAGGATCGACACCGTCCAATATCAGTAACTCACAGCAGGATCGACACCGTCCAATATCAGTAACTCACAGCAGGATCCACACCGTCCAATATCAGTAACTCACAGCAGGATCTACACCGTCCAATATCAGTAACTCACAGCAGGATCTACACCGTCCAATATCAGTAACTCACAGCAGGGTCTACACCGTCCAATATCAGTAACTCACAGCAGGATCTACACCGTCCAATATCAGTAACTCACAGCAGGATCTACACCGTCCAATATCAGTAACTCACAGCAGGATCTACACCGTCCAATATCAGTAACTCACAGCAGGATCGACACCGTCCAATATCAGTAACTCACAGCAGGATCTACACCGTCCAATATCAGTAACTCACAGCAGGATCCACACCGTCCAATATCAGTAACTCACAGCAGGATCCACACCGTCCAATATCAGTAACTCACAGCAGGATCTACACCGTCCAATATCAGTAACTCACAGCAGGATCTACACCGTCCAATATCAGTAACTCACAGCAGGGTCTGCACCGTCCAATATCAGTAACTCACAGCAGGATCTACACCGTCCAATATCAGTAACTCACAGCAGGGTCTACACCGTCCAATATCAGTAACTCACAGCAGGATCTACACCGTCCAATATCAGTAACTCACAGCAGGATCCACACCGTCCAATATCAGTAACTCACAGCAGGATCTACATCGTCCAATATCAGTAACTCACAGCAGGATCTACACCGTCCAATATCAGTAACTCACAGCAGGATCTACACCGTCCAATATCAGTAACTCACAGCAGGATCGACACCGTCCAATATCAGTAACTCACAGCAGGATCTACACCGTCCAATATCAGTAACTCACAGCAGGATCTACACCGTCCAATATCAGTAACTCACAGCAGGATCGACACCGTCCAATATCAGTAACTCACAGCAGGATCGACACCGTCCAATATCAGTAACTCACAGCAGGATCTACACCGTCCAATATCAGTAACTCACAGCAGGATCTACACCGTCCAATATCAGTAACACACAGCAGGATCCACACTGTCCAATATCAGTAACTCACAGCAGGATCGACACCGTCCAATATCAGTAACTCACAGCAGGATCCACACCGTCCAATATCAGTAACTCACAGCAGGATCTACACCGTCCAATATCAGTAACTCACAGCAGGATCTACACCGTCCAATATCAGTAACTCACAGCAGGATCCACACCGTCCAATATCAGTAACTCACAGCAGGATCTACACCGTCCAATATCAGTAACTCACAGCAGGATCTACACCGTCCAATATCAGTAACACACAGCAGGATCGACACCGTCCAATATCAGTAACTCACAGCAGGATCTGCACCATCCAATATCAGTAACTCACAGCAGGATCCACACCGTCCAATATCAGTAACTCACAGCAGGATCTACACCGTCCAATATCAGTAACTCACAGCAGGATCTACACCGTCCAATATCAGTAACTCACAGCAGGATCGACACCGTCCAATATCAGTAACTCACAGCAGGATCTACACCGTCCAATATCAGTAACTCACAGCAGGATCGACACCGTCCAATATCAGTAACTCACAGCAGGATCTACACCGTCCAATATCAGTAACTCACAGCAGGGACTGCACCGTCCAATATCAGTAACTCACAGCAGGATCTACACCGTCCAATATCAGCAACTCACAGCAGGATCTACATCGTCCAATATCAGTAACTCACAGCAGGATCGACACCGTCCAATATCAGTAACTCACAGCAGGATCTACACCGTCCAATATCAGTAACTCACAGCAGGATCGACACCGTCCAATATCAGTAACTCACAGCAGGGTCTACACCGTCCAATATCAGTAACTCACAGCAGGATCCACACCGTCCAATATCAGTAACTCACAGCAGGATCCACACCGTCCAATATCAGTAACTCACAGCAGGGTCTACACCGTCCAATATCAGTAACTCACAGCAGGATCTACACCGTCCAATATCAGTAACTCACAGCAGGGTCTACACCGTCCAATATCAGTAACTCACAGCAGGATCGACACCGTCCAATATCAGTAACTCACAGCAGGATCTACACCGTCCAATATCAGTAACTCACAGCAGGATCTACACCGTCCAATATCAGTAACTCACAGCAGGATCTACACCGTCCAATATCAGTAACTCACAGCAGGGTCTACACCGTCCAATATCAGTAACTCACAGCAGGATCGACACCGTCCAATATCAGTAACTCACAGCAGGATCGACACCGTCCAATATCAGTAACTCACAGCAGGATCCACACCGTCCAATATCAGTAACACACAGCAGGATCTACACCGTCCAATATCAGTAACTCACAGCAGGATCCACACCGTCCAATATCAGTAACTCACAGCAGGATCTACACCGTCCAATATCAGTAACTCACAGCAGGATCTACACCGTCCAATATCAGTAACTCACAGCAGGATCCACACCGTCCAATATCAGTAACACACAGCAGGATCTACACCGTCCAATATCAGTAACTCACAGCAGGATCCACACCGTCCAATATCAGTAACTCACAGCAGGATCTACACCGTCCAATATCAGTAACTCACAGCAGGATCCACACCGTCCAATATCAGTAACTCACAGCAGGATCTACACCGTCCAATATCAGTAACTCACAGCAGGATCCACACCGTCCAATATCAGTAACTCACAGCAGGATCTACACCGTCCAATATCAGTAACTCACAGCAGGATCCACACCGTCCAATATCAGTAACACACAGCAGGATCTACACCGTCCAATATCAGTAACTCACAGCAGGATCTACACCGTCCAATATCAGTAACTCACAGCAGGATCCACACCGTCCAATATCAGTAACTCACAGCAGGATCTACACCGTCCAATATCAGTAACTCACAGCAGGGTCTACACCGTCCAATATCAGTAACTCACAGCAGGATCCACACCGTCCAATATCAGTAACTCACAGCAGGATCCGCACCGTCCAATATCAGTAACTCACAGCAGGATCCACACCGTCCAATATCAGTAACTCACAGCAGGATCGACACCGTCCAATATCAGTAACTCACAGCAGGATCTACACCGTCCAATATCAGTAACTCACAGCAGGATCTACACCGTCCAATATCAGTAACTCACAGCAGGATCGACACCGTCCAATATCAGTAACTCACAGCAGGATCCACACCGTCCAATATCAGTAACTCACAGCAGGATCCGCACCGTCCAATATCAGTAACTCACAGCAGGATCCACACCGTCCAATATCAGTAACTCACAGCAGGATCGACACCGTCCAATATCAGTAACTCACAGCAGGATCCGCACCGTCCAATATCAGTAACTCACAGCAGGATCCACACCGTCCAATATCAGTAACTCACAGCAGGATCTACACCGTCCAATATCAGTAACTCACAGCAGGATCGACACCGTCCAATATCAGTAACTCACAGCAGGATCTACACCGTCCAATATCAGTAACTCACAGCAGGATCCACACCGTCCAATATCAGTAACTCACAGCAGGATCCACACCGTCCAATATCAGTAACTCACAGCAGGATCCGCACCGTCCAATATCAGTAACTCACAGCAGGATCTACACCGTCCAATATCAGTAACTCACAGCAGGATCCACACCGTCCAATATCAGTAACTCACAGCAGGATCCACACCGTCCAATATCAGTAACTCACAGCAGGGTCTACACCGTCCAATATCAGTAACTCACAGCAGGATCTACACCGTCCAATATCAGTAACTCACAGCAGGGTCTACACCGTCCAATATCAGTAACTCACAGCAGGATCGACACCGTCCAATATCAGTAACTCACAGCAGGATCTACACCGTCCAATATCAGTAACTCACAGCAGGATCTACACCGTCCAATATCAGTAACTCACAGCAGGATCTACACCGTCCAATATCAGTAACTCACAGCAGGGTCTACACCGTCCAATATCAGTAACTCACAGCAGGATCGACACCGTCCAATATCAGTAACTCACAGCAGGATCTACACCGTCCAATATCAGTAACTCACAGCAGGATCCACACCGTCCAATATCAGTAACTCACAGCAGGATCTACACCGTCCAATATCAGTAACTCACAGCAGGATCCACACCGTCCAATATCAGTAACTCACAGCAGGATCCACACCGTCCAATATCAGTAACTCACAGCAGGATCGACACCGTCCAATATCAGTAACTCACAGCAGGATCTACACCGTCCAATATCAGTAACTCACAGCAGGATCTACACCGTCCAATATCAGTAACTCACAGCAGGATCCACACCGTCCAATATCAGTAACACACAGCAGGATCTACACCGTCCAATATCAGTAACTCACAGCAGGATCTACACCGTCCAATATCAGTAACTCACAGCAGGATCTACACCGTCCAATATCAGTAACTCACAGCAGGATCTACACCGTCCAATATCAGTAACTCACAGCAGGATCTACATTGTCCAATATCAGTAACTCACAGCAGGATCTGCACCGTCCAATATCAGTAACTCACAGCAGGATCTACACCGTCCAATATCAGTAACTCACAGCAGGATCTACACCGTCCAATATCAGTAACTCACAGCAGGATCCACACCGTCCAATATCAGTAACTCACAGCAGGATCTACACCGTCCAATATCAGTAACTCACAGCAGGATCCACACCGTCCAATATCAGTAACTCACAGCAGGATCTACACCGTCCAATATCAGTAACTCACAGCAGGATCTACACCGTCCAATATCAGTAACTCACAGCAGGATCTACACCGTCCAATATCAGTAACTCACAGCAGGATCTACACCGTCCAATATCAGTAACTCACAGCAGGATCTACACCGTCCAATATCAGTAACTCACAGCAGGATCTACACCGTCCAATATCAGTAACTCACAGCAGGATCTACATTGTCCAATATCAGTAACTCACAGCAGGATCTGCACCGTCCAATATCAGTAACTCACAGCAGGATCTACACCGTCCAATATCAGTAACTCACAGCAGGATCCACACCGTCCAATATCAGTAACTCACAGCAGGATCCACACCGTCCAATATCAGTAACTCACAGCAGGATCTACACCGTCCAATATCAGTAACTCACAGCAGGATCCACACCGTCCAATATCAGTAACTCACAGCAGGATCTACACCGTCCAATATCAGTAACTCACAGCAGGATCCACACCGTCCAATATCAGTAACTCACAGCAGGATCTACACCGTCCAATATCAGTAACTCACAGCAGGATCTACATCGTCCAATATCAGTAATTCACAGCAGGATCCACACCGTCCAATATCAGTAACTCACAGCAGGATCTACACCGTCCAATATCAGTAACTCACAGCAGGATCGACACCGTCCAATATCAGTAACTCACAGCAGGATCGACACCGTCCAATATCAGTAACTCACAGCAGGATCGACACCGTCCAATATCAGTAACTCACAGCAGGATCGACACCGTCCAATATCAGTAACTCACAGCAGGATCTACACCGTCCAATATCAGTAACTCACAGCAGGATCGACACCGTCCAATATCAGTAACTCACAGCAGGATCGACACCGTCCAATATCAGTAACTCACAGCAGGATCCACACCGTCCAATATCAGTAACTCACAGCAGGGTCCACACCGTCCAATATCAGTAACTCACAGCAGGATCTACACCGTCCAATATCAGTAACTCACAGCAGGATCGACACCGTCCAATATCAGTAACTCACAGCAGGATCTACACCGTCCAATATCAGTAACTCACAGCAGGATCGACACCGTCCAATATCAGTAACTCACAGCAGGATCCACACCGTCCAATATCAGTAACTCACAGCAGGATCGACACCGTCCAATATCAGTAACTCACAGCAGGATCGACACCGTCCAATATCAGTAACTCACAGCAGGATCTACACCGTCCAATATCAGTAACTCACAGCAGGATCGACACCGTCCAATATCAGTAACTCACAGCAGGATCCACACCGTCCAATATCAGTAACTCACAGCAGGATCTACATCGTCCAATATCAGTAATTCACAGCAGGATCCACACCGTCCAATATCAGTAACTCACAGCAGGATCTACACCGTCCAATATCAGTAACTCACAGCAGGATCTACACCGTCCAATATCAGTAACTCACAGCAGGATCCACACCGTCCAATATCAGTAACTCACAGCAGGATCTACACCGTCCAATATCAGTAACTCACAGCAGGATCGACACCGTCCAATATCAGTAACTCACAGCAGGATCTACACCGTCCAATATCAGTAACTCACAGCAGGATCGACACCGTCCAATATCAGTAACTCACAGCAGGATCTACACCGTCCAATATCAGTAACTCACAGCAGGATCTACACCGTCCAATATCAGTAACTCACAGCAGGATCGACACCGTCCAATATCAGTAACTCACAGCAGGATCCACACCGTCCAATATCAGTAACTCACAGCAGGATCTACACCGTCCAATATCAGTAACTCACAGCAGGATCCACACCGTCCAATATCAGTAACTCACAGCAGGATCCACACCGTCCAATATCAGTAACTCACAGCAGGATCTACACCGTCCAATATCAGTAACTCACAGCAGGATCGACACCGTCCTATATCAGTAACTCACAGCAGGATCTACACCGTCCAATATCAGTAACTCACAGCAGGATCTACACCGTCCAATATCAGTAACTCACAGCAGGATCCACACCGTCCAATATCAGTAACTCACAGCAGGATCGACACCGTCCAATATCAGTAACTCACAGCAGGGTCTGCACCGTCCAATATCAGTAACTCACAGCAGGATCTACACCGTCCAATATCAGCAACTCACAGCAGGATCTACACCGTCCAATATCAGTAACTCACAGCAGGATCTACACCGTCCAATATCAGTAACTCACAGCAGGATTCACACCGTCCAATATCAGTAACTCACAGCAGGATCGACACCGTCCAATATCAGTAACTCACAGCAGGATCTACACCGTCCAATATCAGTAACTCACAGCAGGATCGACACCGTCCAATATCAGTAACTCACAGCAGGATCTACACCGTCCAATATCAGTAACTCACAGCAGGATCTACACCGTCCAATATCAGTAACTCACAGCAGGATCCACACCGTCCAATATCAGTAACTCACAGCAGGATCGACACCGTCCAATATCAGTAACTCACAGCAGGGTCTGCACCGTCCAATATCAGTAACTCACAGCAGGATCGACACCGTCCAATATCAGTAACTCACAGCAGGATCGACACCGTCCAATATCAGTAACTCACAGCAGGATCTACACCGTCCAATATCAGTAACTCACAGCAGGGTCTGCACCGTCCAATATCAGTAACTCACAGCAGGATCTACACCGTCCAATATCAGTAACTCACAGCAGGATCTACACCGTCCAATATCAGTAACTCACAGCAGGATCTACATCGTCCAATATCAGTAACTCACAGCAGGGTCTACACCGTCCAATATCAGTAACTCACAGCAGGATCGACACCGTCCAATATCAGTAACTCACAGCAGGGTCTACACCGTCCAATATCAGTAACTCACAGCAGGGTCCACACCGTCCAATATCAGTAACTCACAGCAGGATCGACACCGTCCAATATCAGTAACTCACAGCAGGATCTACACCGTCCAATATCAGTAACACACAGCAGGATCTACACCGTCCAATATCAGTAACTCACAGCAGGATCTACACCGTCCAATATCAGTAACTCACAGCAGGATCTACACCGTCCAATATCAGTAACTCACAGCAGGATCTACATCGTCCAATATCAGTAACTCACAGCAGGATCTACATCGTCCAATATCAGTAACTCACAGCAGGATCCACACCGTCCAATATCAGTAACTCACAGCAGGATCCACACCGTCCAATATCAGTAACTCACAGCAGGGTCTACACCGTCCAATATCAGTAACTCACAGCAGGATCTACACCGTCCAATATCAGTAACTCACAGCAGGATCCACACCGTCCAATATCAGTAACTCACAGCAGGGTCTACACCGTCCAATATCAGTAACTCACAGCAGGATCTACACCGTCCAATATCAGTAACTCACAGCAGGATCTACACCGTCCAATATCAGTAACTCACAGCAGGATCGACACCGTCCAATATCAGTAACTCACAGCAGGATCTACACCGTCCAATATCAGTAACTCACAGCAGGATCCACACCGTCCAATATCAGTAACTCACAGCAGGGTCTACACCGTCCAATATCAGTAACTCACAGCAGGATCTACACCGTCCAATATCAGTAACTCACAGCAGGATCCACACCGTCCAATATCAGTAACTCACAGCAGGGTCTACACCGTCCAATATCAGTAACTCACAGCAGGATCTACACCGTCCAATATCAGTAACTCACAGCAGGATCTACACCGTCCAATATCAGTAACTCACAGCAGGATCGACACCGTCCAATATCAGTAACTCACAGCAGGATCCACACCGTCCAATATCAGTAACTCACAGCAGGATCTACACCGTCCAATATCAGTAACTCACAGCAGGATCGACACCGTCCAATATCAGTAACTCACAGCAGGATCCACACCGTCCAATATCAGTAACTCACAGCAGGATCTACACCGTCCAATATCAGTAACTCACAGCAGGGTCTACACCGTCCAATATCAGTAACTCACAGCAGGATCCACACCGTCCAATATCAGTAACTCACAGCAGGATCTACATCGTCCAATATCAGTAACTCACAGCAGGATCCACACCGTCCAATATCAGTAACTCACAGCAGGATCTACACCGTCCAATATCAGTAACTCACAGCAGGATCGACACCGTCCAATATCAGTAACTCACAGCAGGATCTACACCGTCCAATATCAGTAACTCACAGCAGGGTCTACACCGTCCAATATCAGTAACTCACAGCAGGATCCACACCGTCCAATATCAGTAACTCACAGCAGGATCTACATCGTCCAATATCAGTAACTCACAGCAGGATCGACACCGTCCAATATCAGTAACTCACAGCAGGATCGACACCGTCCAATATCAGTAACTCACAGCAGGATCTACACCGTCCAATATCAGTAACTCACAGCAGGATCGACACCGTCCAATATCAGTAACTCACAGCAGGATCTACACCGTCCAATATCAGTAACTCACAGCAGGATCCACACCGTCCAATATCAGTAACTCACAGCAGGATCTACACCGTCCAATATCAGTAACTCACAGCAGGATCTACACCGTCCAATATCAGTAACTCACAGCAGGGTCCACACCGTCCAATATCAGTAACTCACAGCAGGATCTACACCGTCCAATATCAGTAACTCACAGCAGGATCTACACCGTCCAATATCAGTAACTCACAGCAGGGTCTACACCGTCCAATATCAGTAACTCACAGCAGGATCTACACCGTCCAATATCAGTAACTCACAGCAGGATCTACACCGTCCAATATCAGTAACTCACAGCAGGATCGACACCGTCCAATATCAGTAACTCACAGCAGGATCTACACCGTCCAATATCAGTAACTCACAGCAGGATCTACACCGTCCAATATCAGTAACTCACAGCAGGATCGACACCGTCCAATATCAGTAACTCACAGCAGGATCCACACCGTCCAATATCAGTAACTCACAGCAGGATCTACACCGTCCAATATCAGTAACTCACAGCAGGATCTACACCGTCCAATATCAGTAACTCACAGCAGGATCGACACCGTCCAATATCAGTAACTCACAGCAGGATCTACACCGTCCAATATCAGTAACTCACAGCAGGATCTACACCGTCCAATATCAGTAACTCACAGCAGGATCTACACCGTCCAATATCAGTAACTCACAGCAGGATCCACACCGTCCAATATCAGTAACTCACAGCAGGGTCTGCACCGTCCAATATCAGTAACTCACAGCAGGATCGACACCGTCCAATATCAGTAACTCACAGCAGGATCTACACCGTCCAATATCAGTAACTCACAGCAGGGTCTGCACCGTCCAATATCAGTAACTCACAGCAGGATCTACACCGTCCAATATCAGTAACTCACAGCAGGGACTGCACCGTCCAATATCAGTAACTCACAGCAGGATCTACACCGTCCAATATCAGTAACTCACAGCAGGGTCTGCACCGTCCAATATCAGTAACTCACAGCAGGATCTACACCGTCCAATATCAGTAACTCACAGCAGGGTCTGCACCGTCCAATATCAGTAACTCACAGCAGGGACTGCACCGTCCAATATCAGTAACTCACAGCAGGATCTACACCGTCCAATATCAGTAACTCACAGCAGGGTCTGCACCGTCCAATATCAGTAACTCACAGCAGGGACTGCACCGTCCAATATCAGTAACTCACAGCAGGATCTACATCGTCCAATATCAGTAACTCACAGCAGGATCGACACCGTCCAATATCAGTAACTCACAGCAGGATCTACACCGTCCAATATCAGCAACTCACAGCAGGATCTACATCGTCCAATATCAGTAACTCACAGCAGGATCGACACCGTCCAATATCAGTAACTCACAGCAGGATCTACACCGTCCAATATCAGTAACTCACAGCAGGATCGACACCGTCCAATATCAGTAACTCACAGCAGGGTCTACACCGTCCAATATCAGTAACTCACAGCAGGGTCTACACCGTCCAATATCAGTAACTCACAGCAGGATCCACACCGTCCAATATCAGTAACTCACAGCAGGGTCTACACCGTCCAATATCAGTAACTCACAGCAGGATCTACATCGTCCAATATCAGTAACTCACAGCAGGATCGACACCGTCCAATATCAGTAACTCACAGCAGGATCTACACCGTCCAATATCAGTAACACACAGCAGGATCCACACCGTCCAATATCAGTAACTCACAGCAGGATCCACACCGTCCAATATCAGTAACTCACAGCAGGATCTACACCGTCCAATATCAGTAACTCACAGCAGGATCCACACCGTCCAATATCAGTAACTCACAGCAGGGTCTACACCGTCCAATATCAGTAACTCACAGCAGGATCTACATCGTCCAATATCAGTAACTCACAGCAGGATCTACACCGTCCAATATCAGTAACTCACAGCAGGATCTACACCGTCCAATATCAGTAACTCACAGCAGGGTCTACACCGTCCAATATCAGTAACTCACAGCAGGATCTACACCGTCCAATATCAGTAACTCACAGCAGGGTCTACACCGTCCAATATCAGTAACTCACAGCAGGATCGACACCGTCCAATATCAGTAACTCACAGCAGGATCTACACCGTCCAATATCAGTAACTCACAGCAGGGTCTACACCGTCCAATATCAGTAACTCACAGCAGGATCGACACCGTCCAATATCAGTAACTCACAGCAGGATCTACACCGTCCAATATCAGTAACTCACAGCAGGATCTACACCGTCCAATATCAGTAACTCACAGCAGGATCTACACCGTCCAATATCAGTAACTCACAGCAGGATCTACACCGTCCAATATCAGTAACTCACAGCAGGATCCACACCGTCCAATATCAGTAACTCACAGCAGGATCCACACCGTCCAATATCAGTAACTCACAGCAGGATCTACACCGTCCAATATCAGTAACACACAGCAGGATCCACACCGTCCAATATCAGTAACTCACAGCAGGATCCACACCGTCCAATATCAGTAACTCACAGCAGGATCTACACCGTCCAATATCAGTAACTCACAGCAGGATCCACACCGTCCAATATCAGTAACTCACAGCAGGATCTACACCGTCCAATATCAGTAACTCACAGCAGGATCTACACCGTCCAATATCAGTAACTCACAGCAGGATCTACACCGTCCAATATCAGTAACTCACAGCAGGATCTACACCGTCCAATATCAGTAACTCACAGCAGGATCCACACCGTCCAATATCAGTAACTCACAGCAGGATCTACACCGTCCAATATCAGTAACTCACAGCAGGATCTACACCGTCCAATATCAGTAACTCACAGCAGGATCTACACCGTCCAATATCAGTAACTCACAGCAGGATCCACACCGTCCAATATCAGTAACTCACAGCAGGATCTACACCGTCCAATATCAGTAACTCACAGCAGGATCCACACCGTCCAATATCAGTAACTCACAGCAGGATCTACACCGTCCAATATCAGTAACTCACAGCAGGATCTACACCGTCCAATATCAGTAACTCACAGCAGGATCGACACCGTCCAATATCAGTAACTCACAGCAGGATCGACACCGTCCAATATCAGTAACTCACAGCAGGATCTACACCGTCCAATATCAGTAACTCACAGCAGGATCCACACCGTCCAATATCAGTAACTCACAGCAGGATCTACACCGTCCAATATCAGTAACTCACAGCAGGATCGACACCGTCCAATATCAGTAACTCACAGCAGGGTCTACACCGTCCAATATCAGTAACTCACAGCAGGATCTACATCGTCCAATATCAGTAACTCACAGCAGGATCGACACCGTCCAATATCAGTAACTCACAGCAGGGTCTACACCGTCCAATATCAGTAACTCACAGCAGGATCTGCACCGTCCAATATCAGTAACTCACAGCAGGATCTGCACCGTCCAATATCAGTAACTCACAGCAGGATCCGCACCGTCCAATATCAGTAACTCACAGCAGGATCGACACCGTCCAATATCAGTAACTCACAGCAGGGTCTACACCGTCCAATATCAGTAACACACAGCAGGATCCACACCGTCCAATATCAGTAACTCACAGCAGGATCTACACCGTCCAATATCAGTAACACACAGCAGGATCTACACCGTCCAATATCAGTAACTCACAGCAGGATCTACACCGTCCAATATCAGTAACTCACAGCAGGATCCACACCGTCCAATATCAGTAACTCACAGCAGGATCTACACCGTCCAATATCAGTAACTCACAGCAGGATCTACACCGTCCAATATCAGTAACTCACAGCAGGATCTACACCGTCCAATATCAGTAACTCACAGCAGGATCTACATCGTCCAATATCAGTAACTCACAGCAGGATCGACACCGTCCAATATCAGTAACTCACAGCAGGATCCACACCGTCCAATATCAGTAACTCACAGCAGGATCTACACCGTCCAATATCAGTAACTCACAGCAGGATCTACACCGTCCAATATCAGTAACTCACAGCAGGATCGACACCGTCCAATATCAGTAACACACAGCAGGATCTACACCGTCCAATATCAGTAACTCACAGCAGGATCTACACCGTCCAATATCAGTAACTCACAGCAGGATCTACACCGTCCAATATCAGTAACTCACAGCAGGATCACACCGTCCAATATCAGTAACTCACAGCAGGATCTACACCGTCCAATATCAGTAACTCACAGCAGGATCTACACCGTCCAATATCAGTAACTCACAGCAGGATCTACATCGTCCAATATCAGTAACTCACAGCAGGATCGACACCGTCCAATATCAGTAACTCACAGCAGGATCTACATCGTCCAATATCAGTAACTCACAGCAGGATCCACACCGTCCAATATCAGTAACTCACAGCAGGATCGACACCGTCCAATATCAGTAACTCACAGCAGGATCTACACCGTCCAATATCAGTAACTCACAGCAGGATCCACACCGTCCAATATCAGTAACTCACAGCAGGATCTACATCGTCCAATATCAGTAACTCACAGCAGGATCGACACCGTCCAATATCAGTAACTCACAGCAGGATCTACATCGTCCAATATCAGTAACTCACAGCAGGATCGACACCGTCCAATATCAGTAACTCACAGCAGGATCTACATCGTCCAATATCAGTAACTCACAGCAGGATCGACACCGTCCAATATCAGTAACTCACAGCAGGATCCACACCGTCCAATATCAGTAACTCACAGCAGGATCTACACCGTCCAATATCAGTAACTCACAGCAGGATCCACACCGTCCAATATCAGTAACTCACAGCAGGATCTACACCGTCCAATATCAGTAACTCACAGCAGGATCTACACCGTCCAATATCAGTAACTCACAGCAGGATCGACACCGTCCAATATCAGTAACTCACAGCAGGATCCACACCGTCCAATATCAGTAACTCACAGCAGGATCGACACCGTCCAATATCAGTAACTCACAGCAGGATCTACACCGTCCAATATCAGTAACTCACAGCAGGATCTACACCGTCCAATATCAGTAACTCACAGCAGGATCTACACCGTCCAATATCAGTAACTCACAGCAGGATCCACACCGTCCAATATCAGTAACTCACAGCAGGATCTACACCGTCCAATATCAGTAACTCACAGCAGGATCTACACCGTCCAATATCAGTAACTCACAGCAGGATCTACACCGTCCAATATCAGTAACTCACAGCAGGATCCACACCGTCCAATATCAGTAACTCACAGCAGGATCTACACCGTCCAATATCAGTAACTCACAGCAGGATCTACACCGTCCAATATCAGTAACTCACAGCAGGATCTACACCGTCCAATATCAGTAACTCACAGCAGGATCTACACCGTCCAATATCAGTAACTCACAGCAGGATCTACACCGTCCAATATCAGTAACTCACAGCAGGATCTACACCGTCCAATATCAGTAACTCACAGCAGGATCTACACCGTCCAATATCAGTAACTCACAGCAGGATCTACACCGTCCAATATCAGTAACTCACAGCAGGATCTACACCGTCCAATATCAGTAACTCACAGCAGGATCTACACCGTCCAATATCAGTAACTCACAGCAGGATCTACACCGTCCAATATCAGTAACTCACAGCAGGATCTACACCGTCCAATATCAGTAACTCACAGCAGGATCCACACCGTCCAATATCAGTAACTCACAGCAGGATCTACACCGTCCAATATCAGTAACTCACAGCAGGATCCACACCGTCCAATATCAGTAACTCACAGCAGGATCTACACCGTCCAATATCAGTAACTCACAGCAGGATCGACACCGTCCAATATCAGTAACTCACAGCAGGATCTACACCGTCCAATATCAGTAACTCACAGCAGGATCGACACCGTCCAATATCAGTAACTCACAGCAGGATCTACACCGTCCAATATCAGTAACTCACAGCAGGATCCACACCGTCCAATATCAGTAACTCACAGCAGGATCTACACCGTCCAATATCAGTAACTCACAGCAGGATCCGACACCGTCCAATATCAGTAACTCACAGCAGGATCTACACCGTCCAATATCAGTAACTCACAGCAGGATCGACACCGTCCAATATCAGTAACTCACAGCAGGATCTACACCGTCCAATATCAGTAACTCACAGCAGGATCGACACCGTCCAATATCAGTAACTCACAGCAGGATCTGCACCGTCCAATATCAGTAACTCACAGCAGGATCCACACCGTCCAATATCAGTAACTCACAGCAGGATCTACACCGTCCAATATCAGTAACTCACAGCAGGATCGACACCGTCCAATATCAGTAACTCACAGCAGGATCTACATCGTCCAATATCAGTAACTCACAGCAGGATCTACACCGTCCAATATCAGTAACTCACAGCAGGATCGACACCGTCCAATATCAGTAACTCACAGCAGGATCGACACCGTCCAATATCAGTAACTCACAGCAGGATCTACACCGTCCAATATCAGTAACTCACAGCAGGATCGACACCGTCCAATA